>NC_141700.1:584396106-584638606 GCF_964263255.1 Lissotriton vulgaris | reverse complement strand
GTCCTCTTGGAGAGTTTATGAGTTCTTGCAGTTCATGTCTCAGGGTCTACTCTAAGGTGTAATTCATGTACTTTGCGATTGTCCCGTGCATCACGTTGAAGTAAACCTTACCTGTGTGCACTTACTCAGACTGAAACTAATCTGTCACTTGTCTCTGGCCAAAGGATGTTTAGATTTGGATCTATATTTAATAAATGGGAAAGATATCCACTGTCGCACATTGAAAGGATATTGAAAGTTACTAAAGAGTAGAGGCAGAGCTGCAAGAAAGCAAGATGGCGGTGGTGTAGACCACCGCGGCAGAGCCTCTACCCCTGATACCCCGCAAAAAGAATATTGAAGGAGGCTTCAACAGTTCAGTAGTCACAGGACTTACCTATGGGTAGATGAATACGAGTGGTGCTTGACTGGGCAACCTGGGACCCCTCCTGGCTGCTGGCGGCTCCCTAGCCAGTGCGTCCAGTTCTGGGGCGGAATCGCGGATTCGTGTATCAGCATCAGGGATGCGCCGCATAGTCCTGGAGGCGGGTATGGACCAGCGTCTGAGAGCTGCAGAGGGATGTATGTCGTTACAACGCATACTTTTACAACGCATACCTTTAAAACGCATTTTTTACACCGCAACATCCATTACAACGCATGCCACTACAACGCATACTACATTTACAACGCATACCATTACAATGCATACCATTACATTGCATGTATGGTAAGTATTGGATAGTGTAGGGGTAAAAATTATTATTCTAACTCCAGGGGGGTTCAACAGTAGGCTAAGTGTTGGATAGTGTAGGGGTAAAACTTACTATTCTAACTCCAGGGGGTGCAACAGTAGGGTAAGTATTGGATAGTGTAGGGGTAAAAATTACTATTCTAACTCCAGGGGGTGCAACAGTAGGGTAAGTGTTGGATAGTGTAGGTATGCGTTGTAATGGTATGCATTGTAATGACTGCGTTGTAATGACATGCGTTGTAGTGTTATGCATTGTAGTGACATGCGTTGTAATGGTTGCATTGTAATGGCATGCGTTGTAATGGATGTTGCGTTGTAAAAGTTTCGTTGTAAAGGTAGTGCGTTGTAAAAGTTGCGTTGTAAGTGTTGTTTCCCGCTGCAGAGAGTCTTTCACCCAGGCAGTTTGCCAACTCGCTGCGCTGTTCTCTACGTGTTTGGCCTGGCTTGGTGTCGGCTGTCAGTGGGGGAGTTGGTCAGAGAGTGCGTGGCATACTCTTCAGCTGGTCTTTAGTGGTAGCTAGCAGAAAAATGCCACCGAAATCTACAAGGCAGCAGAAGGAGGCAGCGAGGAATAACTTCAACCAGCCACATTCGCTGAGGTAAGAACTTTCTCTGGCATACACTGAGACCTGTGCAGGTTAGCCCCATGAGACTCATACTTTAAAAAAATTGCATGACAACACAGAGGGTGTGAAGCGGAGGAACCTTCAGGAAAAAAGACATGCTGGGGGCGAGAAAGGCATTGTAAGAAAGGCTTTAGAAGAAGCTAGGGCAGCTTCTGACGGTGGCAATACAAATGTCACCCCAATTCTTCCTCAGCCTGCTATAACGGTATTTTTTTAAACCAGGGATGGATTTGGAGACCAGGATCAGGTTACTGCACTGGTTGAAGAAGGGATTAAGTCCGGGGACACAATCTCTTACGCTGGCTCAGAGGGCGATTCCCTGGTTAACAGGGAGAACCAGGTGGCACAGGTGGATAATGAATCGCCACATGAACAGACGGCAGAGGTTGCTGTCTCATTATATAATGTACTAGGCACAATGCTAACACCATTATCAATCATGGTTGAACAGATGGTACCAGAGAGCTCTACTTGGGATAAAAATGAGAGGGCTCAGCAAGATATCGGAAAGATACATAACAAGGTACTGGACATCCAACTTCAAGATGAAAGGCTATCTGAAATCCCACCCGGGGCGCCACCTGTAATATCGATATGGAAAGGCTATTACCAGCCAATGCCGTCTCTGATGGACCGGATACATTTTACTCTCTGACAGAAGACTCTCATTCAATTATCTCTAACTCCGATTTAGCGTATAGCGAATTAGATCATATCACTACCACCTCAGGCTCTAGCACATTGGAAGCTCCGGAAACTGGCCTTTGGCATCAAAAATCTTGCAGAGCTTCTAAAGGTTCGAAAGTGCATAGGGAGAGAAAGGCAGTGGTACCTATAGTTCCGGCTTGAAGTGGGACTATTCAGATGCAAGGATTATCGTCCTTTGGAACTAGCTTCAGCTGGCAATCCTTCCTCCGAACATCAGGGGGAGACTGCAAATAATGCAAATTTGGTGGTGAGTCTGATTCTTGAGTCTATTAAAGAACATCGGGCAGAAATCAGAGCTGATGGGAAAAAACAAGACAGAGTACAAAGAAACTGGAAGGTGCAGTATGGAAAGTTGGGTGTACTTGAGGTGAAATCTGTGAAAGGCAGGATACAATGGAAGCAAGAACTGTATCAAGATGCTGGCTTTGAGGCATTTCTATTGGCTCCGGCGAGGCTAAAAATGATTGTGAAAGGGCCTGTTACATTGTAAATGTTTTTACGAAGAAGCAGCAGCGGACCTTAAGGTGCCGCACCTAAACTCCAGTTCCAATAAATCAATGTTTTAAGTATATTTTTCTCTCTTTGTGCTGCCAACCCCGACACCAGCTGCTGTTTGGTGTCGCTGTGCTCTCCAGATCAATTAGACAATTTTTTACTGTTCATGGGGGCGCACCAAAAGTAAAAGTCCAAGAAGAAATAAGTAGAAAAATGTTCTTTATTTGTCTTTATCCGTTTAAAATACACGTCATCAATAAAATATGTCACGAGTTCAGCCAACGCGTTTCACTCCCTACCGAGGAGTTTCTTCAGGGCGCTGCAAATCTTTATGGTATGTTGTGTTCCGGGGTTCCTTTATATAATCACACTCGTTTTTTGGTGCCACTCATTTGTTCACTCCGGCATATTTCTTAAGATTATGCAGTATCTATCTTTCCTGCTCTTATCACCTTTTTGTGGGTTTAAGTACTCTAGTCCACAAAACGGTTCCGGTAATCCACTGTTTTAATCGGTCCCTGGCCGTATTCGTGTATGGTAATTGCGGTACTGTATTGATCGACGTTCAGTTTCAGCGACTCGGCATGGCTGGTTCAAGGCTGGAACCAGCCATGCCGAGAAATATGCCGGAGTGAACAAATGAGTGGCACCAAAAAACAAGTGTGATTATATAAAGGAACCCCGGAACACAACATACCATAAAGATTTGCAGCGCCCTGAAGAAACACCTTGGTAGGGAGTGAAACGCGTTGGCTGAACTCGTGACATATTTTATTGATGACGTGTATTTTAAACGGATAAAGACAAATAAAGAACATTTTTCTACTTATTTCTTCTTGGACTTTTACTTTTGGTGCGCCCCCATGAACAGTAAAAAAAAGGGTCTGTTACATTTTTTACCGCTGACATTTAGGCTACAGGTTATCTTGAACAAGTACAGGGGGGAAAAAGAAAAGTGTAAAGAGTTGCACCTAGCCAGGCTGGTGGAAGGTACTGAGGGTAAAAATCACATAAATTATATAGATGCTATACTATTTATAGTAGGGATTTTTCTGAGGGCAGGATTTTTGAATAGGGTTTTTTTTCTTTTTTGGGTAAGAGAACTTAATAAAGGGGTATGTTATGTAGGGGCTTGGTTGAAGGCGGAGGTGCTGTGGCGCTGTGTGCTTTCTCTATCATACAGACCTGGGAGGTCTGGCTGCTTTCATGGGGTGGGGGTTGACGGAGGGAGGGGGGGATGGAGGGAGTTGGGGGTCCTGGGGTGTGTGTTTTTGGGGTGATAATGTTGAAAGCAAATTGCAGCTAAAGAATGTTATGTTCTTTTTTGGTTTTCAAGGCATCAGTAAACATTGTAAAACAGTGCACTTATAAACTTCTGACAGGGAGCTTTTGGAGTTCTGACAATATGAAGAGAAGAAATGTGAGGAGGAAAGGTGATCTAATGTATGATGGCTAAGTTCCGTATTGCCACTATACTTATCTGTGGCCTTAATGATAGGGCTTAAAGAAGAAGGATCCAAGAGAATCTTAAAGTTTTATGAGCTGATTTGTTTTGTCTTCAAGAGACTCATATAGCCTGTAAGGATTATAAATTACTCGATACCCTAGGTTTCAAGCTACTTGCTAACACTACGCAAGACGGGAGCCAGGATATACTTTTTACTCCACTCCTCACCATAAATTTGCTAGGCTAGACTACATTCTAATCTCACCATCCCTTTTTAAGGATTCTAGGGTGGAGTTATTCCCTATAGTAATGTTGGATCACAATCCTCTAGTTTTTTAATATCCCCTGTCAGGATTAAGGAGGGAACATAATAAATGGACTTTTGAAAGAGCACTTCTCTTCAATCAGGAGTATGGTAATTATATGAGGGGCTGGATCAGTGAATTCTTTAGTTACAATAAGGGCAGTGCATCTCCAGGAATTATTTGGGACGCTTTTAAAGCTTCCGTGAGGGGTGAGACCCCGTGATATAGCTTGACCAAACAAAAAAAGTGCAGGACAAAATAAAGGCTATTATCAGAAATTAGCTCTTCTGGAGACCAAATTATTCTGTGTGGTTAACAATGGTGGAATAGTGGTCACTAAAGCCGCTCTGAACGATTTCAATATGGAAAGAATGGCTGGCAAGTATCTTGCCAAGAAACAACAATGCTATGAATATATTGAGACAGGTGGCTGATTATTAGCTGTTAGGGTGAGGCAACAGGTAGCGGCAGGACACATAAAGCAGATAAAGAATATGCTGGGACTTGTAGTGTCGAATGCAGCGGAGATAAGGGATGCTTTTAAGGAGTTTATGAGACACTATACGCAGCTGCAGTCCCACCGGAAGGAAGTGAGGTATTGCATGAGTATGTTTCAAATGTAAGGGTGTCACAGGAGGAGGCTTTTATATTGGGGGCCAAAATCTCTCCGGAGGAGCTCTGTATGGATCTTCAAGCTCTTCCATCAGGCAAGGCCACTGGTACTGATGGCATACCATTAGAATTTTATATGATTTTTGTGAACGAGATCGGCCAGGAAATTATGGGATTGTTTAATGAGGCCAGAAATGGGGTCGCACCACCGGCTTCATGGGGGACTGCTAATATATTTTTTTTTTTAAAGAAAGGGAAGGAACCTATGAATATGGGTTCTTACAGACCAATAACGTTATTAAATAGTGATACTAAGCTGTATTCAAAGATATTTGCATCTCGTCTTAATAAGGTTATGCAGCAGTTAGTGACAGTTTGGCAACATGACTTTATTCAGGGGAGGGGGACAGACAACCATATCAGATGGCTTATTTCACTATTTGATGCTTCGGAAGCTCAAAAGAAACCTATGGCCATGGACTTTTTAGATGCCGAGAAGGCCTTCGATCAAGTGTCTTAGAGTTACCTATGGAGGTGTTTGGAAGCTAATGGTCTAGGAACAGGGTTTATCAGAGCTATGAAGGTGTTATACACCAAACCTCTACCCTGCTTACAGATCATGGGAGGAGAGTGTGGGGCGTTTTCAATAGGGAACAGGACTAGACAGGGTTGCCCTTCCTCCCCCTTGTTATTTGCACCATATTATAGATCCCTTTCTTCAGCGCCTTGAGGCTTCCCCGAATATTTCTCCAATAAGGCTACAGGGCTGGGATTCAAAGCTGTTGGCTTATATTGAGATGTTGTGATCATTACCTCCGATCCTTGTAGAGCGATGGCCGAAGTTGAAATAATGGCCGAGCATTTCGGTATACTATCAGGTTATCTGTTGAATAGAGCCAAAACTCAGATCTTAATAAACAGACATACCTCAGCTTCTAACAGTAGTATTGTGGAGGAAGCTATATATTTAGGCATACAGGTAAGGGCGAAGGTGGAAGATATTGTAGATATAAACCTCACTCCCATAATTGGCAAAATTAAGAATGACATGTGGCGATGGGATAGCCTAAAATTCTCTATAATTGGTAGATGCAATCTGATTAAAATGACGATTTTGACTAAACTAATATATATATTTTGCACAATTCCTCAAGAAATTCATAAAGACTGGTTTAGGCAGATCGAGAGGGAGGTTGCTAGGTTTATTTGGTCTTGTAAGAGGACTCGTAGATCCAATACATTTTTATCTCTTCCAAGGGACAGGGGTGGTCTTGGACTACCTAACTTTAAATTATATTATCTAGCCGCAGCTTTACAATATTATTGGCCTCTTTTTGGCTTCAGGAAAAAGGAAGCAATTGATTCTAACTAGGGGGCCGATTAGGATGGCGGTGAATCCGCATCCTCCGGTCCGGTGGAAGCCACCGCCGGCCTGGAGGATGCGGATTCACCGCCGCGGCCCTAGAAAACACCCACCGCCAGATTAGGATGGCGGTGGGATTGCGGTGGGACCAGCGGCGGATGGCAGGTCCGTCCGCCGCTGATCCGCGGGGTGTGGAGGGCTATTTGGTGGCAGTGTCTGCAAGACACCGTCAGCCAAATTACGATGTGCATTGCAACATGCTTTTCCACTGCAGCTTTTCCGCCGTGGAAAAGCATGTTGTCTTTGGTGTTTGGGGGCCCGTTGCGTGCTCCCAGGGTGTCGGGGGTGCACATGGGGGGTACCTATGGTACCCCCCAGCATTTACATGCACAAAGCGGCAGGCAACGCGCTGTGCCTGCCGCTTTGTGCATGTAAATGTAAAACATGCATTTTTAACCTTGCGGCGGGTGCTGCTTCAAGCAGCACCCGCCGCAAGTTTAAAGATACAGGATGTGACCGCCAGGGTGGCGGTCACATTCTAATTGCATCAGAGGGACCGCCGCTGCCCCTGCGGACGGTCCCTCCACCTCGGGGGTGGCGGACGGACGCAGGTCCGTCCGCCATCTTAATAGGCCCGCTTGTTCCATCAATATTTGAGAATTTGATTGGCTCACGGGCCAATGGCTATCTACTAAAAATATATGAACCAAACTACTTTAAAAAGACTTTCTTTAAAAGTTTCATTGCAGCATTTTGAAATTGGTCGGTGATCAGGAAAAACTTGGGCTTGGCATATATAACAGATACACACAACTGATCAACAATGATCAACTACCTGAGGCTCTGTCAAACGAGTGTTTGGTAAGGTGGGAGAAAGCAGGCATTTATCAATCAATCAATCAACAAAGCTTTATTTCGATATGTGTGATATCATAAAAGCACATATGCAATTAAAAACACAATTCATTAACAGTACATTTAAAAGAGATTACATATAAAAGCCTTTTATGTTACAATAAATAATTTAAAATGTATTAAACTTTGAGAGCTTTGTGGATATATATATATATATATATATATATATATAAAAAAGATATTTTGCTTATACTTAATTCATCGAATAGCCTTCAGGCTAATCAGCCAATCCCAACTTAGAAATTTGGCCACCCCACACACTAAGGTTGTGCTAGCATCAGCCTTAAGTATTCTAAGTGCAACAGAGTGGTCCCTGGTTCCAAGCAACAGGCACACAGGTTTGAGCCATATCTGTCTAGGCTTTGTATAGGCTGGGCATACAAAAAGCACATGAGCAATGTTTTCGATAACACCTTCACAGGTTGGACAATCAGCGGGAGTTTGATGCGGTGGCTTCCACTTGCTAGTACGGTCGCGAAGAGGAAGAGTGCCCATCCTGAACTGGATAAAAAGGGATCTATCTCTAGGCTTCGTAATAAAATCCAGATAGGGATTCAGGCGAGGCTTAGGCTTGTGCTGACGGAATGCCTCAGTCAGCCTACCTTGGTTTGGGTCCCTCTGCTCTCGATCATCGACCCATGCCCAATAGGCTCGCTTAGTTTCTGCCTTAGATAGCAATGCCCCGGACTCCCAAGCAGTTATAAGGCCCGTTGTCAATAAAAGCTTCTTTATATTGGCTAACCAACTAATTTTGTGGGCTCCTTGAAGGTTCATGACCGCTCTTAGGCCATCAGCGTACCTTGAGAGCTCCGGGATACGCCATAGCCGGGCCCAGTATAGAAGAGGGCGCAGAGTGGCTAGGTCCTTGATGGAACGGCGACCCAGATCACTCAAGAGTGGCTTGGTTGGGTTACCCCTCGGGAGCGATACAAGCTCCCTAAAGAACTTGTTCTCTGCGATAACTAAGGCATCAACACAATCGAAGCCCCAAAGCTCTGCACCATAGAGGGCGCAGCCTACAGCTTTTGCAGCATAAATATCCAGGGCAGGAGCAATGGGCTTGGAAGTGGAGGCACGGTGTTTCCTCCCCAGTACTCCAACTACCCTCTTATGGTTTAGCGCCATTTTATCAATATGTGGCTGCCATTTAAATTTATCGGAAATTCTAATCCCCAAGTAGTCAAACTATTTTACTCGTTCCAGAGACACCCCGTCAAGAGACAAGGTAGATCTAGACGATCTACTCGGGTTAAAATAAAGAAGCTTGGTTTTAGAAGTATTTATGGCCAGGCCCCTCAGCTTACAAAACAAACAGAAGCGGTCCAACAGCTTCTGCAATCCTGCGGGAGTGTTTGATACTAGCAACGTATCGTCCGCAAAGAGTAATGCAGGGACTTTATCACCCGCCAGGACCGGGGGGTCAGCATTAATTTTGAGCAGAAAGGAGACTACACCATTCACAAACAGCGTGAAGAGTGTAGGGGCCAGTACGCAACCCTGGCGTACCCCTCTGTTCACAGGGATTTCATCAGTTTTTTGCTCCTGTGATCCCCATCTAATACGGGCATAATTTCCGTCGTGCATACGAGCTAAGAGATTCAGGATGGGCGAAGGAATGCCCATCTCCTCCAGGACCAGCCATAGGCGGTCTCGGGGGACCAGGTCAAAGGCGGTCTTCAGGTCAATAAATGCCAAATAAAGACCGCCTTTGCCAATGGTAACCACCTTCCAGTGTAGGAGTACCAACCTAAATGCCTGGTCTATCGTACTTGTGCAAGCCCTAAAGCCCGCCTGAAAGGGTGATATAATGCTATTTTCCTCCGCCCACAAGAGAATCCTCTCCAAGAGTACCCTGCCAACCAGTTTCTGCCCGGCATCTATAAGACTTATTGGGCGATAGTTGGCAGGGTCCCCCCTGGGGCCCTTCTTATATATAGGGATCACTTCGGCCCCCTTCCAAGAGTTCGGGACCGGTGAGCCTTCCAACAAGGCATTCGTAAGAATTACAAAGTAGGAGGCCCAACCTTCGGTGTTAGCTTTAAAAAGGTTACCCGGTACACCATCCTGTCCCGGGGCCTTAGCGGGTACAATCTTGGTTAATGCAGCCAGCACCTCTTTCTTGTCTACTCTAGTGAATGGAGCCTGAGCAGAATCAGTAGCCATGGCGCCCTGGAAAGGGCCCTGGAGTACCCGACTGATCATCACCCCGTACAGTTTCCTAAAATGCTCAAACCACTCCCTATCCGTTCTATGATTGGGGATTTGATCCGGGTCGCAGCCATTGGATTTTCTAACTAAAGCCCAAAATAGCTCACCATTTTTAGATTTGCTCGCTGCTCTAAGACTATCCCAATGTGATTCTTCCCACTCCCTCTTAGCTGTTGTGATTGCTTGCCTATAATGTAATCTGGATAGCCGAACAACAACTGGATTACTAGATTTAATAGCAAGAATCAGACTATTTTTTGCCATTCTGCAATTTCTATCAAACCACTTCTGCACTGGCTTGACATTCGTCGGGCGCTTTTTACTGGGAACTACAAACAGAGTGTCAATCTGATCTATAGTATCAACATAGATTATTTCTGCCGCCACAGGCCCAGCTACGTACTTACATGCTGCAGAAAGCCTTAAAGTCTGCTCACTAAGAATTTCTTCCAATGCACTTAATCTTTGCTCGTCCATAATAAACTTTGGCCACTTGAGAAACCTATTACAATTGGATGGTACAACTGTCTTGGTTAACAATCTCGAATTAGTGGAGGGGGTGTACTCCTTCCTCTGCCACAAATCCACCATTGTGAGGGACAAGGGGTTATGGTCACTGTCTACTGATGGTATAATGACCATATCCTCCACTAACTTCCATGCCCTCCTATCCTCCATTATATAATCAATTCTACTTTCACAGGAGACCCTGTTATATGTATTTGCCCCCCGAGCATCAGAGATAGTGCGCCCATTTACAGCTCTTAGTCCTGATTGTATCATTAAGGCATTTAGTTGAATGAAAACTGGTGACCATCTCTTCACAGGCATAAGCGACAGAGATGGAATGCCCCATCTGGCATCTTCCTCATAAACTCCAAGAATGTCATCTGCTGCCAGAGGCTCGAACAAACAATTTAGGTCACCAGCGACCAGAACTAAGGAATCAGAAGGACACGACTGGAGCAAATCAGAGAGAACAGAAATGGTGGAGGATTTCGCCCCCCTTGGGTGCCTCTAGTGTATACATTAAAAAATTCCCAGGTGGTGATGCCATTCATACCCTTGATGGAAAGTCTCATAACATCTAGTGTTGAACAAGTGTGGTGAGTAATCTTAAGGTTGAGGTCTACCCTTACCCATGCCATAAGCCCTCCAGAGGGACGACCTCGACCAACCGAGATAGCAGGTACATGAAAACAAGAAAAACCTGGCTTATACAGGGGTTCGAGACACCAAGTTTCCTGAAATAAACACATATCATGCCCATCAATAAAATCGTTCCAATCCGGTATTAAGAGCTTATTTCGCAGACCCGCCACATTCCATGAAACAAGTTTAAAATTATTGATGGGATCATTACAGGAGATTAGAGCACGTGGAGATTGATATAAATCCTGACTAATGATGTTATTAGCCCTCAGGGGTGCTGTAACAGGAGTTGGTAACTCTGGACCCGGAGACTGCAGTGGTACAGAAAGAAAGGGGGAGCAACTACTCAGGGGGGAAGAGGAACTAGTCGATACTCCTACTCTATCCTGGAGTCAGTCAACAGCCTCCAAACAGTTGAAACGATTTTGGGTGGGGATAGGGTCCAAGGATAAAAAAGGACTTGGCCAACCTCCCTGGGGTGGCCCCCTCCCATTCCGCTGCACTAATGTCCAACCATCTGCAAATGGAGTGAAATGACCTGGGGGATAGAAATAAGTCAGTGGAAGAGAGCGAATAGTTGCTCCTGAACTGGGGTATCTCCAGTTACAAATATGCTCGACAGATCTGGGGTCATTAAAATTAATCAGAATGCAACCCCCCCCCTTATATTTTTGGCCAAATGGCCAACCCATGGCACCCTCCGAACCATAAGTATTTTACACACAATGTGCGAAGGTAGTGGTCTGTTTATGTTTAACCAATGGACAACCCTGTTCCTCAGTGTTGTAGGGGACTCCACCTCATGCTTACCCAATTCTGGAACCTCTGCTAGAATTACCACAAATGGACATAACTGTTTTCACCTCATCCCCCTGGGTCTGGTCACTCATTGAACTTGTTACTTTTCTTTGTCTCCCTACACCTCTGTACATCCAAAATAAAATGATACAAAGTTATCAATAGAACAGCCAGATCTGCACAAAAAACCCAGATAAAAATAAATACATTAATAGATAAATTAGATAATAAATAAAATAATCTGTCCAGATGTTTAACATTATGCTCCTCAATAATGAACTGCAGTGGCGTAACAAAGGCCCCGCAGTCCCCGCAGTGCGGGGTGCCCTCGAGCTTCAGAAGGCCCCATCAGCACAGTACCCTGGCCTGAGAGCTCTTGAGTGAGTATAGAGGGGGCCATTCCATGAACTTTGCAGTGCCCCCCTCAAGTTTCGTTAGGTCAGTGATGAACCCTGTCTTCTTTTCCAGACCAGTTAAACATGATGCACTGCAGTTGCATTATACTAATGCGGTTGCTTTTGTTAAATAGTATTAAATATGTCTGCCAGCAATCATCAAGTATTATACCGATCTGATGCACTGCAAAGAAAAGGAGCAGGGTACGTAAAAACTGCTCATATAAAGAGGAGTGCAACTTTTTCATTACACAGGTAAAGGATCAATACGTTCACAAATAACGGTCTACAAGTACAGTTGGGGGAGGTTCGTGCTTTCCCATGTTTAAGGCATGGTGTAGCCTTTCCCTAAATTCTGACAAGAAAAATGTTGCGGGTGTTACTAGAGCTGAACATGGATGTGCCATTGTCTCACAAGATGATTTAGAAAAGGGGGGTGGTGATGAACAGAGTGTCTGAGTTAAACAGACCACTCTTACCCAGTCCAAAGATCAGGGCTTGATCCATCACCGTTATTTATCTCACTGCCCCATCCCAGCTCAGAACCTGGCTATATGCAAATCAGTCTGTCCCTGGCCCAGTGCATCATGGGAACAGGGCAGACTAAACTACCAAGCCAATTCTTCACCAGAAAGGAGACAAGCTACCGGGGACCGGTTTCTGGCATTTCAGCCTTCTTCGGCCCGGCTTGCTTGAATCCTGATGGAGCAGTGAGAAAGGGACTCATGTCTGAGTATACCCTGCCACACCCTTGCTCATTGCACCATCAGGATTCAAGCGAACCGGGCCGAAGACGGCTGTAATGCCAGAAACCGGTCCCCGGGAGCTTGTTTCCTTCCCAGTGTAAGAATTGGCTTTTGTAGTTTGGTTTGCCCTGTTCCCATCATGCACTGGGACAGGAACAGACTAATTTGCATACAGCCAGGTTCTGAAACTGGGATGGTGCAGTGAGCTAAAAAACGGTGTTGGATCTAGCCCTGATCTCTTGACTGGGTGAGAGCTTTCTGCTTAATTCCGAGACTCTGTCCCTCACCACCCCTTGTTGTAAACATTTTTGTCCACCCTAAGCGTGGAAGGGTATTCTCAGATGTGAGACCCTTGCTCATTGCACCATCAGGATTCAAGCAAACCGGGCCGAAGACGGCTGTAATGCCAGAAACCGGTCCCCGGGAGCTTGTTTCCTTCCCAGTGTAAGAATTGGCTTTTGTAGTTTGGTTTGCCCTGTTCCCATCATGCACTGGGACAGGAACAGACTAATTTGCATACAGCCAGGTTCTGAAACTGGGATGGTGCAGTGAGCTAAAAAACGGTGTTGGATCTAGCCCTGATCTCTTGACTGGGTGAGAGCTTTCTGCTTAATTCAGAGACTCTGTCCCTCACCACCCCTTGTTGTAAATATTTTTGTCCACCCTAAGCGTGGAAGGGTATTCTCAGATGTGAGACCCTTGCTCATTGCACCATCAGGATTCAAGCAAACCGGGCCGAAGACGGCTGTAATGCCAGAAACCGGTCCCCGGGAGCTTGTTTCCTTCCCAGTGTAAGAATTGGCTTTTGTAGTTTGGTTTGCCCTGTTCCCATCATGCACTGGGACAGGAACAGACTAATTTGCATACAGCCAGGTTCTGAAACTGGGATGGTGCAGTGAGCTAAAAAACGGTGTTGGATCTAGCCCTGATCTCTTGACTGGGTGAGAGCTTTCTGCTTAATTCAGAGACTCTGTCCCTCACCACCCCTTGTTGTAAATATTTTTGTCCACCCTAAGCGTGGAAGGGTATTCTCAGATGTGAGACCCTTGCTCATTGCACCATCAGGATTCAAGCAAACCGGGCCGAAGACGGCTGTAATGCCAGAAACCGGTCCCCGGGAGCTTGTTTCCTTCCCAGTGTAAGAATTGGCTTTTGTAGTTTGGTTTGCCCTGTTCCCATCATGCACTGGGACAGGAACAGACTAATTTGCATACAGCCAGGTTCTGAAACTGGGATGGTGCAGTGAGCTAAAAAACGGTGTTGGATCTAGCCCTGATCTCTTGACTGGGTGAGAGCTTTCTGCTTAATTCAGAGACTCTGTCCCTCACCACCCCTTGTTGTAAATATTTTTGTCCACCCTAAGCGTGGAAGGGTATTCTCAGATGTGAGACCCTTGCTCATTGCACCATCAGGATTCAAGCAAACCGGGCCGAAGACGGCTGTAATGCCAGAAACCGGTCCCCGGGAGCTTGTTTCCTTCCCAGTGTAAGAATTGGCTTTTGTAGTTTGGTTTGCCCTGTTCCCATCATGCACTGGGACAGGAACAGACTAATTTGCATACAGCCAGGTTCTGAAACTGGGATGGTGCAGTGAGCTAAAAAACGGTGTTGGATCTAGCCCTGATCTCTTGACTGGGTGAGAGCTTTCTGCTTAATTCAGAGACTCTGTCCCTCACCACCCCTTGTTGTAAATATTATTGTCTCACAAGATAGCTTTAAAACTGTGTCTTGGAAACCGTATAAATGTCTATGTTCTGTTTTTTTCCTCTCAAAGCAACTTAAAAGGAATGCAAACATTCCGAGTTCAACATAAAACTATATGAAGTTCACACACCCCTACAAATCTCACCAATAATTCTTGAACATCCATATGTTCCTGTTGATGTGTTGATTACTTCAATGTATGGTGTTAATTTACTCATAAGGAGAAAAATCTAATGTTTCCGGCTATTTACCACTGTATTTATATCAAAACATTGAAAAGTGTATTCATCTATAAGCCTTATCCAAAAAGTATTTTGAACTTTCGCTTTTTTTCTATTGCATGTTGTCCTTTTCCCATCCTGTAAAGATGTAACTGTTTCTACCATAATATGTTAATTCTAGAAATCTTAAAATATATTTTAAAATCTATAAGATTTGAGGTAAGGGAGACCGTAACGCTAGGGCATAAAAAAACTGGAAGAAAGATTTGTTCCTGGATTGGATTATGAAGAGCTGGACGCCCTTTGATGATTTCTTTTCAGGCTAAGATTGCTATTCCGGGTCCACTCATGAAGCTTGCTGTGGCTGCCAGCTCCATGCCCTGCCCTTGTACTGGTGTTCCTTGCTTCATTTTAGCAGATCTTGAAAATCTGGCTGCTGTGGGATGGGCACCGTGTTTGAGTAGGCCACTACCACGACAGTGGTCACTGAGCAGGGAGTCAGCTGGGCCGTGCTGGCTGCAGAGGTAATGTTTTTTTTGCTTTTCGCTGCTTCTGTGCTTGGTGGGGTTTGCTTTCCACTTGCAGGGTACAGAGATCAATCCAGATAAACCTGTCCCTCTGTAGTGCAACTGTGTTAGGAGAAGCAGTGCTGCCAGTGACAAAATCTGTTGCAATGTCCCTCAATCAATCAATCAGTCAGAACATTTGTAGAGTGCAGGGGGGGGGGGGGTGTTGCTACTGCTCGAATAGCCAGATCTGATCCTCTTGTTGACAGGAAGCCAGTGCAGGTCTCTAAGGTGGGGTGTGATGTGGCTCCGGAGAGGGATGTCGAGGATCAAGCGTGCGGCGGCGTCCTGTATGAGTTGTAGTAGTGTCAGGAGTTTGGCTGAGGCTCCTGCGTAGAGAGCATTGCCGTAGTCTAACCTGCTGCTGACGAAGGCCTGGGTGATTGTTTTTCTTGTTTAGGTGAGGATCCATCCGTAGATCTTGCGGAGCATGCAAAGGGTGATGAAGCAGGAGGAAGAGATGGCGTTGACTTGCTTTGTCATGGAGAGTGTTGAGTCGAGGATGAACCCTAGGTTGCGTTCCTGGTCGGTGGGTGTTGGTGCTGCTCTTAGCGCGGTCGGCCACCAGGAGTCGTCCCACACCGAGGGGGTGGAGTGGAGGATGAGGACTTTCGTCTTGTCTGAGTTCAGCTTCAGACAGCTGTTCTTGATCCACTCGGTGACTGCTTTAATTTCTTCATGGAGGTTAGTTTTGGCAGTGGAGGGGTCCTTGGTGAGGGAGAGGATCAGCTGGGTGTCGTCAGCGTAGGAGATGATGTTGAGGTCATGCAGTCGTGCGACGTGAGCGAGTGGTGCCATGTAGATGTTAAACAATGTCAGGCTGAGGGATGATCCTTGGGGTACGCTGCAGATGATCTCAGTGGGTTCGGATTTGAAAGGGGGAGGCGGGCGTTCAGGGTTCTGCTGGAGAGGAAGGAGGTGGTCCAGTCCAGTGCTTTGTCTTGAATCCCTGCGTTATGGAGGCGTGTGCGTAGGGTGCGGTGGCAGTCAGTGTCAAAGGTGGCTGATAGGTCCAGGAGGATAAGGGCCACGGTTTCGCCATTGCCTAGGAGGGCCCTGATGTCATCGGTGGCCACGATGAGGGCAGTTTTGGTGCTGTGGTTGCTGCAGTACCCGAACTGGGACGGGTCCAAGATGCTGCCCCCCACCTCTAGGTAGCGCATCAGTTGTCTGTTGGCAGTCTTCTTGATGACCTTCGCCGGGAATGGGAGTAGGGAGATGGGTTGGAAGTTCATGAGGTCCTTTGGATCGGCCTTGGGTTTTTTGAGTAGGGCGTTGATCTCGGCGTGCTTCCAGTTCTGCGGGAAGGTCAGGGTCTCGAAAGAGATTTTGATGGCCTTGCGGAGATGGGGTGCCATGGTGGCACTGGCTTTGTTGAAGATGTTGTGTGGGCATGGGCCTGACGGAGAGCCGGAGTGGATGGTGTTCATGATTTTGATGGCATCATCGTCGTTTATGTTGGTCATAAAAGCACATATGCAATTAAAAACACAATTCATTAACAGTACATTTAAAAGAGATTACATATAAAAGCCTTTTATGTTACAATAAATAATTTAAAATGTATTAAACTTTGACAGCTTTGTGGATATATATATATATATATATATATATATATATAAAAGATATTTTGCTTATACTTAATTCATCGAATAGCCTTCAGGCTAATCAGCCAATCCCAACTTAGAAATTTGGCCACCCCACACACTAAGGTTGTGCTAGCATCAGCCTTAAGTATTCTAAGTGCAACAGAGTGGTCCCTGGTTCCAAGCAACAGGCACACAGGTTTGAGCCATATCTGTCTAGGCTTTGTATAGGCTGGGCATACAAAAAGCACATGAGCAATGTTTTCGATAACACCTTCACAGGTTGGACAATCAGCAGGAGTTTGATGCGGTGGCTTCCACTTGCTAGTACGGTCGCGAAGAGGAAGAGTGCCCATCCTGAACTGGATAAAAAGGGATCTATCTCTAGGCTTCGTAATAAAATCCAGATAGGGATTCAGGCGAGGCTTAGGCTTGTGCTGACGGAATGCCTCAGTCAGCCTACCTTGGTTTGGGTCCCTCTGCTCTTGATCATCGACCCATGCCCAATAGGCTCGCTTAGTTTCTGCCTTAGATAGCAATGCCCCGGACTCACAAGCAGTTATAAGGCCCGTTGTCAATAAAAGCTTCTTTATATTGGCTAACCAACTAATTTTGTGGGCTCCTTGAAGGTTCATGACCGCTCTTAGGCCATCGGCGTACCTTGAGAGCTCCGGGATACGCCATAGCCGGGCCCAGTATAGAAGAGGGCGCAGAGTGGCTAGGTCCTTGATGGAACGGCGACCCAGATCACTCAAGAGTGGCTTGGTTGGGGTACCCCTCGGGAGCGATACAAGCTCCCTAAAAAACTTGTTCTCTGCGATAACTAAGGCATCAACACAATCAAAGCCCCAAAGCTCTGCACAATAGAGGGCGCAGCCTACAGCTTTTGCAGCATAAATATCCAGGGCAGGAGCAATGGGCTTGGAAGTGGAGGCACGGTGTTTCCTCCCCAGTACTCCAACTACCCTCTTATGGTTTAGCGCCATTTTATCAATATGTGGCTGCCATTTAAATTTATCGGAAATTCTAATCCCCAAGTAGTCAAACTATTTTACTCGTTCCAGAGACACCCCGTCAAGAGACAAGGTAGATCTAGACGATCTACTCGGGTTAAAATAAAGAAGCTTGGTTTTAGAAGTATTTATGGCAAGGCCCCTCAGCTTACAAAACAAACAGAAGCGGTCCAACAGCTTCTGCAATCCTGCGGGAGTGTTTGATACTAGCAACGTATCGTCCGCAAAGAGTAATGCAGGGACTTTATCACCCGCCAGGACCGGGGGGTCAGCATAATTTTGAGCAGAAAGGAGACTACACCATTCACAAACAGCGTGAAGAGTGTAGGGGCCAGTACGCAACCCTGGCGTACCCCTCTGTTCACAGGGATTTCATCAGTTTTTTGCTCCTGTGATCCCCATCTAATACGGGCATAATTTCCGTCGTGCATACGAGCTAAGAGATTCAGGATGGGCGAAGGAATCCCCATCTCCTCCAGGACCAGCCATAGGCGGTCTCGGGGGACCAGGTCAAAGGCGGTCTTCAGGTCAATAAATGCCAAATAAAGACCGCCTTTGCCAATGGTAACCACCTTCCAGTGTAGGAGTACCAACCTAAATGCCTGGTCTATCGTACTTGTGCAAGCCCTAAAGCCCGCCTGAAAGGGTGATATAATGCTATTTTCCTCCGCCCACAAGAGAATCCTCTCCAAGAGTACCCTGCCAACCAGTTTCTGCCCGGCATCTATAAGACTTATTGGGCGATAGTTGGCAGGGTCCCCCCTGGGGCCCTTCTTATATATAGGGATCACTTCGGCCCCCTTCCAAGAGTTCGGGACCGGTGAGCCTTCCAACAAGGCATTCGTAAGAATTACAAAGTAGGAGGCCCAACCTTCGGTGTTAGCTTTAAAAAGGTTACCCGGTACACCATCCTGTCCCGGGGCCTTAGCGGGTACAATCTTGGTTAATGCAGCCAGCACCTCTTTCTTGTCTACTCTAGTGAATGGAGCCTGAGCAGAATCAGTAGCCATGGCGCCCTGGAAAGGGCCCTGGAGTACCCGACTGATCATCACCCCCGTACAGTTTCCTAAAATGCTCAAACCACTCCCTATCCGTTCTATGATTGGGGATTTGATCCGGGTCGCAGCCATTGGATTTTCTAACTAAAGCCCAAAATAGCTCACCATTTTTAGATTTGCTCGCTGCTCTAAGACTATCCCAATGTGATTCTTCCCACTCCCTCTTAGCTGTTGTGATTGCTTGCCTATAATGTAATTTTGATAGCCGAACAACAACTGGATTACTAGATTTAATAGCAAGAATCAGACTATTTTTTGCCATTCTGCAATTTCTATCAAACCACTTCTGCACTGGCTTGACATTCGTCGGGCGCTTTTTACTGGGAACTACAAACAGAGTGTCAATCTGATCTATAGTATCAACATAGATTATTTCTGCCGCCACAGGCCCAGCTACGTACTTACATGCTGCAGAAAGCCTTAAAGTCTGCTCACTAAGAATTTCTTCCAATGCACTTAATCTTTGCTCGTCCATAATAAACTTTGGCCACTTGAGAAACCTATTACAATTGGATGGTACAACTGTCTTGGTTAACAATCTCGAATTAGTGGAGGGGGTGTACTCCTTCCTCTGCCACAAATCCACCATTGTGAGGGACAAGGGGTTATGGTCACTGTCTACTGATGGTATAATGACCATATCCTCCACTAACTTCCATGCCCTCCTATCCTCCATTATATAATCAATTCGACTTTCACAGGAGACCCTGTTATATGTATTTGCCCCCCGAGCATCAGAGATAGTGCGCCCATTTACAGCTCTTAGTCCTGATTGTATCATTAAGGCATTTAGTTGAATGAAAACTGGTGACCATCTCTTCACAGGCATAAGCGACAGAGATGGAATGCCCCATCTGGCATCTTCCTCATAAACTCCAAGAATGTCATCTGCTGCCAGAGGCTCGAACAAACAATTTAGGTCACCAGCGACCAGAACTAAGGAATCAGAAGGACACGACTGGAGCAAATCAGAGAGAACAGAAATGGTGGAGGATTTCGCCCCCCTTGGGTGCCTCTAGTGTATACATTAAAAAATTCCCAGGTGGTGATGCCATTCATACCCTTGATGGAAAGTCTCATAACATCTAGTGTTGAACAAGTGTGGTGAGTAATCTTAAGGTTGAGGTCTACCCTTACCCATGCCATAAGCCCTCCAGAGGGACGACCTCGACCAACCGAGATAGCAGGTACATGAAAACAAGAAAAACCTGGCTTATACAGGGGTTCGAGACACCAAGTTTCCTGAAATAAACACATATCATGCCCATCAATAAAATCGTTCCAATCCGGTATTAAGAGCTTATTTCGCAGACCCGCCACATTCCATGAAACAAGTTTAAAATTATTGATGGGATCATTACAGGAGATTAGAGCACGTGGAGATTGATATAAATCCTGACTAATGATGTTATTAGCCCTCAGGGGTGCTGTAACAGGAGTTGGTAACTCTGGACCCGGAGACTGCAGTGGTACAGAAAGAAAGGGGGAGCAACTACTCAGGGGGGAAGAGGAACTAGTCGATACTCCTACTCTATCCTGGAGTCAGTCAACAGCCTCCAAACAGTTGAAACGATTTTGGGTGGGGATAGGGTCCAAGGATAAAAAAGGACTTGGCCAACCTCCCTGGGGTGGCCCCCTCCCATTCCGCTGCACTAATGTCCAACCATCTGCAAATGGAGTGAAATGACCTAGGGGATAGAAATAAGTCAGTGGAAGAGAGCGAATAGTTGCTCCTGAACTGGGGTATCTCCAGTTACAAATATGCTCGACAGATCTGGGGTCATTAAAATTAATCAGAATGCAACCCCCCCCTTATATTTTTGGCCAAATGGCCAACCCATGGCACCCTCCGAACCATAAGTATTTTACACACAATGTGCGAAGGTAGTGGTCTGTTTATGTTTAACCAATGGACAACCCTGTTCCCCAGTGTTGTAGGGGACTCCACCTCATGCTTACCCAATTCTGGAACCTCTGCTAGAATTACCACAAATGGACATAACTGTTTTCACCTCATCCCCCTGGGTCTGGTCACTCATTGAACTTGTTACTTTTCTTTGTCTCCCTACACCTCTGTACATCCAAAATAAAATGATACAAAGTTATCAATAGAACAGCCAGATCTGCACAAAAAACCCAGATAAAAATAAATACATTAATAGATAAATTAGATAATAAATAAAATAATCTGTCCAGATGTTCAACATTATGCTCCTCAATAATGAACTGCAGTGGCGTAACAAAGGCCCCGCAGTCCCCGCAGTGTGGGGTGCCCTCGAGCTTGAGAAGGCCCCATCAGCACAGTACCCTGGCCTGAGAGCTCTTGAGTGAGTACAGAGGGGGCCATTCCATGAACTTTGCAGGGCCCCCCTCAAGTTTCGTTAGGTCAGTGATGAACCCTGTCTTCTTTTCCAGACCAGTTAAACATGATGCACTGCAGTTGCATTATACTAATGCGGTTGCTTTTGTTAAATAGTATTAAATATGTCTGCCAGCAATCATCAAGTATTATACCGATCTGATGCACTGCAAAGAAAAGGAGCAGGGTACGTAAAAACTGCTCATATAAAGGGGAGTGCAACATTTTCATTACACAGGTAAAGGATCAATACGTTCACAAATAACGGTCTACAAGTACAGCTGGGGGAGGTTCGTGCTTTCCCATGTTTAAGGCATGGTGTAGCCTTTCCCGAAATTCTGACAAGAAAAATGTTGCGGGTGTTACCAGTGCTGAACATGGATGTGCCATTGTCTCACAAGATATCATTAAAACTGTGTCTTGGAAACCGTATAAATGTCTATGTTCTGTTTTTTTCCCTCTCAAAGCAACTTAAAAGGAATGCAAACATTCCGAGTTCAACATAAAACTATATGAAGTTCACACACCCCTACAAATCTCACCAAGAATTCTTGAACATCCATATGTTCCTGTTGATGTGTTGATTACTTCAATGTATGGTGTTAATTTTACTCATAAGGAGAAAAATCTAATGTGTCCGGCTATTTACCACTGTATTTATATCAAAACATTGAAAAGTGTATTCATCTATAAGCCTTATCCAAAAAGTATTTAGAACTTTCGCTTTTTTTCTATTGCATGTTGTCCTTTTCCCATCCTGTAAAGATGTAACTGTTTCTACCATAATATGTTAATTCTAGAAATCTTAAAATATATTTTAAAATCTATAAGATTTGAGGGTAAGGGAGACCGTAACGCTAGGGCATAGTGAAACTGGAAGAAAGATTTGTTCCTGGATTGGATTATGAAGAGCTGGACGCCCTTTGAAGATTTCTTTTCAGGCTAAGATTGCTATTCCGGGTCCACTCATGAAGCTTGCTGTGGCTGCCAGCTCCATGCCCTGCCCTTGTACTGGTGTTCCTTGCTTCATTTTAGCAGATCTTGAAAATCTGGCTGCTGTGGGATGGGCACCGTGTTTGAGTAGGCCACTACCACTACAGTGGTCACTGAGCAGGGAGTCAGCTGGGCCGTGCTGGCTGCAGAGGTAATGTTTTTTTTTGCTTTTCGCTGCTTCTGTGCTTGGTGGGGTTTGCTTTCCACTTGCAGGGTACAGAGATCAATCCAGATAAACCTGTCCCTCTGTAGTGCAACTGTGTTAGGAGAAGCAGTGCTGCCAGTGACAAAATCTGTTGCAATGTCCCTCAATCAATCAATCAGTCAGAACATTTGTAGAGTGCAGGGGGGGGGGTGTTGCTACTGCTCGAATGGTAGACAGTCAAAATATCGAGTTGTAAATATCGACTTACCATAATATCGAGTCTGTAATATCGAAGGAGCATAATATCGAAGGCAAGAATATCGTAGGACAGAATATCGACCCAAGGTAAGTAATATCGAAATACTTAATATCGATGTAAGTAATATCGAAGTTAGTAATATCGATAGCATATATATCGATGTTAATAATTTCGATGACACTAATATCGATATTTGTATTATTTTATAGTTTTTTATTATGTATGTGTTATATGTTTAATTTAAGTATTTAAAATAATTACTATTATATGTGTATACATTTTCTATAATAATATAGAAATGTATAAGTAAATTTGATGTTTTAGTACCGGAGCGGGTTGTGGGTTTATAGGGGAATAGGGTGGGAAGTAATTTAATTATGGTAAGTTGATTAATAATTAGTAGGATTAATTAATTAATTATAATTATTTGCTAATTAATATTGATTAATTGGGAAATAATTAATTGATTAATTGATATATATTTTCTGTAGCGGGATGTGGGTTTATAGGGGAATAGGGAGGGGAGTAATTTAATAATAATTAATTAATTAATATTAATTAGTTAATTAATTAATCTAATTTGGTACATATTTTAAATTAGTAATTAATTGGTAATTAAATAATATTAGTTAGTTAATTACATTATTAGAGTAATTTATTTATATATAATTTTTAGTTACTGTTAATTAATTAATTGGGGAAAAATGATAATAATTATTAAATTATATTAATTACAGCTTATGTGCTAATATATTTACTTTATTGTTATTGTTAATTAATTATTAATTGCTAATTAAATAATATTATTTAATTTTGGGTTAAGGAGTATTTTTAGGGTTCAGGGTCATTTTTGGGTTTTTGGGTAAAGGGGTATTTTGAGTGTTTAGGGGCAGTTTTCAGTTTTTGGGTAAAGGGGTGTTTTTAGGGTTCAGGGTCAGTTTTCAGTTTTTGGGTAAAGGGGTATTTTTAGGGTTCAGGGTCAGTTTTCAGTTCATGGGTAAAGGGGTATTTTTAGTGTTCAGGGTCAGTTTTCAGTTCATGGGTAAAGGGGTATTTTTAGGGTTCAGGGTCAGTTTTCAGTTTTTGGGTAAAGGGGTATTTTTAGGGTTCAGGGTCAGTTTTCAGTTCATGGGTAAAGGGGTATTTTTAGTGTTCAGGGTCAGTTTTCAGTTCATGGGTAAAGGGGTATTTTTAGGGTTCAGGGTCAGTTTTCTGTTTTTGGGTAAAGGGGTATTTTTAGGGTTCAGGGTCAGTTTTCAGTTCATGGGTAAATGGGTATTTTTAGTGTTCAGGGTCAGTTTTCAGTTCATGGGTAAAGGGGTATTTTTAGGGTTCAGGGTCAGTTTTCAGTTCATGGGTAAAGGGGTATTTTTAGGGTTCAGGGTCAGTTTTCAGTTTTTGGGTAAAGGGGTATTTTTAGGGTTCAGGGTCAGTTTTCAGTTCATGGGTAAAGGGGTATTTTTAGGGTTCAGGGTCAGTTTTCAGTTCATGGGGAAAGGGGTATTTTTAGGGTTCAGGGTCAGTTTTCAGTTCATGGGTAAAGGGGTATTTTTAGGGTTCAGGGTCAGTTTTCAGTTTTTGGGTAAAGGGGTATTTTTAGGGTTCAGGGTCAGTTTTCAGTTTTTGGGTAAAGGGGTATTTTTAGTAAATTAATTATTAATACTTATTGTTTAGTACATATATATTATATCTTTACTGTATATATTTTTATTTATTAATTTTAAACATTATTAGATACTTTTAAATATGTTTATTTTATTTATTAGTGTTATATACTTACTTTTACATTTATATATATTTAAAAAAAAAATCGATATTTTTAACATCAATATTTTTTACAACGATATTATTTTTTCGATATTTTTGTACTTACCATGTTGTAGATAGGATGTCGATATTTTTGCCCTCGATATTGTTGACTCGATATTCTTGTAGGTCGATATTTTTGTAGTCGATATTCTGTCATAGATCCTGCTCGAATAGCCAGATCTGATCCTCTTGTTGACAGGAAGCCAGTGCAGGTCTCTAAGGTGGGGTGTGATGTGGCTCCGGGGAGGGATGTCGAGGATCAAGCGTGCAGCGGCGTCCTGTATGAGTTGTAGTAGTGTCAGGAGTTTGGCTGAGGCTCCTGCGTAGAGAGCATTGCCGTAGTCTAACCTGCTGCTGACGAAGGCCTGGGTGATTGTTTTTCTTGTTTAGGTGTTTAGGTGAGGATCCATCCGTAGATCTTGCGGAGCATGCAAAGGGTGATGAAGCAGGAGGAAGAGATGGCGTTGACTTGCTTTGTCATGGAGAGTGTTGAGTCGAGGATGAACCCTAGGTTGCGTTCCTGGTCGGTGGGTGTTGGTGCTGCTCCTAGCGCGGTCGGCCACCAGGAGTCGTCCCACACCGAGGGGGTGGAGTGGAGGATGAGGACTTTCGTCTTGTCTGAGTTCAGCTTCAGACAGCTGTTCTTGATCCACTCGGTGACTGCTTTAATTTCTTCATGGAGGTTAGTTTTGGCAGTGGAGGGGTCCTTGGTGAGGGAGAGGATCAGCTGGGTGTTGTCAGCGTAGGAGATGATGTTGAGGTCATGCAGTCGTGCGACGTGAGCGAGTGGTGCCATGTAGATGTTAAACAATGTCAGGCTGAGGGATGATCCTTGGGGTACGCTGCAGATGATCTCAGTGGGTTCGGATTTGAAAGGGGGAGGCGGGCGTTCAGGGTTCTGCTGGAGAGGAAGGAGGTGGTCCAGTCCAGTGCTTTGTCTTGAATCCCTGCGTTATGGAGGCGTGTGCGTAGGGTGCGGTGGCAGTCAGTGTCAAAGGCGGCTGATAGGTCCAGGAGGATAAGGGCCATGGTTTCGCCATTGTCTAGGAGGGCCCTGATGTCATCGGTGGCCACGATGAGGGCAGTTTTGGTGCTGTGGTTGCTGCAGTACCCGAACTGGGACGGGTCCAAGATGCTGCCCCCCACCTCTAGGTAGCGCATCAGTTGTCTGTTGGCAGTCTTCTTGATGACCTTCGCCGGGAATGGGAGTAGGGAGATGGGTTGGAAGTTCATGAGGTCCTTTGGATCGGCCTTGGGTTTTTTGAGTAGGGCGTTGATCTCGGCGTGCTTCCAGTTCTGCGGGAAGGTCAGGGTCTCGAAAGAGATTTTGATGGCCTTGCGGAGATGGGGTGCCATGGTGGCACTGGCTTTGTTGAAGATGTTGTGTGGGCATGGGCCTGACGGAGAGCCGGAGTGGATGGTGTTCATGATTTTGATGGCATCATCGTCGTTTATGTTGGTCCAGCTGAGCAGGGGATTGGTGTGGGTGGTGGCCGTGAGGTCGGAGGTCCGGGTGGCTGTCGGGGCAGTCAGGGTGTTGAAGCAGTCATGGATGTCTGCGATCTTTCGATGGAAGAAGGTGACGAGGGCGTCGCACAGGTCTTGCGAAGGTGGGATGTCATTGATGTTGGAGCTGGGGTTGGAGAGTTCCTTCACGATGTTGAAGATCTTTTTGCTGTTGTGTGCGTTGTTGTCTAGGCGGTCTTTGAAGGAGGTCCTTTTGGCTGCTCTGATGAGGTGATGGTGTCTACGGATGGCGTTCTCGAAGGCTGCGTGGCTGTCCGGTGTCTGTTTTCGGTGCCATTTCTTCTCTAGTTTTCGGCAGGTTAGCTTGGAGGCCTGAAGGTCTGCGGTGAACCATCTGGCTTTCTTTTTGGTGTGTCTGCTGGAGGGTTTCTTGATTGGAGTGAGAGTGTTGGCACAGTCATTGATCCACTGTCTGAGGTTGTGGGCGGCGGTGTCAGGGTCGGTGGAATCGAAGGATGGGCTTCGGGCGAGGGTAGCATTTAGCTGGTTTTTCAGTGTCTTTGCTCCAGCATCAGTGAGGGATCTGTTGAGTGCGGTGGCGCGTGGTGGGATTCCAGAAGGTGAAGTGGCTGCAGCGATGGTTGGTCCAGTGGAGTTCGGTGGTGTGGCTGAAGGAGACGTGAGAGCTTGCGGAGAAGATGGGGTCAAGTGTGTGGTCAGCGGAGTGGGTGGGTGTTGTGACAAGCTGTCTGAGTCCGAGGTTGGTGAGGTTGTCACTCAGGGTGGTGGATTTGGTGTTCTTGTTGTTCTCAAAGTGGAAGTTCAGGTCCCCGAGGAGGATTTAGTCTATGGAGGAAAGTGCGTGTGTGCTGACGCAGTTGGCGATGGAGTCGCTGTGCTGTTGCCGGGGTCTCGGGGTCTATAGTTGAGGGTTCCTCTGAGGGTGGTGTTGGAATCAGTGTGGATCTTAAAGTGCAGGTGTTCGGCGATGCTGAGGGTGTCAGCTGGTCGAGACTCTGAGTGTGTTCCTGTGGACGATGGCGATTCCTCTTCCTGTTCCATTGGTTCGGTCCCTGTGGGTAAACTTGTAGCCACCAGTAATGGCTATGGCGATGTCGGGTGCCGAGGAGGTGTTCATCCATGTCTCCGTCCGGAAGGCGATGTCTGGGGAGATGGAGTCGAGTAGGTCCCAGAGTTCGATGGCGTGTTTGCGGGCGGATTGGGAGTGCAGTAGGATGCATCTTAGGTGGTTGCATCCTTTCCCGGTGGGTGCATTGGCGGATTGCATGCTGGTGAAGTTGCAGCTCCGGCAGGAGTAGGGTCCTTGGGTGCACTTCAGGGCAGCCAGGAAGCAGGTGTGGGATCGCCCAGTGTTGAGTGCTTGGAGGGTGCTGGCAGAGTAGCGGTGACGAGTGTCTTGGCATTCGCAGGGGCCAGGGGGTCTGGTGCTGGGAGCGGTCCACGGCGGACAGGCGCAGACCGACTTGCCTTTTGCGCGCCTGCTGCACGACCGCACAGTGGTCTGCATTTGATGGGGAGGGGGGAGGGACGAGAAGCTGGGAGGCGGGAGATGGGCGGATGGGAGGGGTCAGAGGCGGCGGCTGGAAACTGAGGGAGAAAACAGCACGGAGGGGAAATAACACGAGGGGCACAGAGGTCAAAAAACAATAAAAGTAGCCTGCAGAATAACAAAATGAGTAGTCGCAGAACAGGGATAAGGTGGCAAAAAAACAGTACCAGGCGCAGATACGGAGGTCAGAGACATGTGAGGCGGGGCAGGGATACTCGAACTCTGTTTAGGAGGCGCTGGCTGGCGTCAAGGCGACGCAGAGGAGCACGGAGCTGCCGGGGAGAGTGAGGTCCTGGGACTGAGGTCAGAGGAGTCAGCAGGGTGATTTGCCACGCTTTACAAATCCTGTTTGATTGACTGATTGTTTTCTGAGTCTATTATGGAGACGAGCTGATGCCACCCACCCAAGTTGAGCTGGATTCACTACAAGTTTGTGTGATGTTGGATTAGGGCCTTGGGCATTGTTGGACACACCAGCGGGAGGTGGAGGCTGTTGGGCCTTCCCTGTACTGTGGAATCTCACCTCTGGCATTGACTGTTTTAAGCTGCAGTCAGCGGTGCCTGGGGTTTGTGCCTTATCCCATGAAAGTCTAGACTTCATAAAAATATGCCTGCCCAATATTATCCCCGTATTAACAGTGACAGAAGTAACATTTTACTCATGTCGGCTTTATTTTTCGAGATGAAATAGCCATTTTTCGTGTCGTTAAGTTGCCTACGGTTGAGTTGTGTTTAAATTGCCTATGGTTGAGTTGTGTTTAAATTGCCTACCTTTGAGTTGTGTTTAAATTGCCTACCTTTGAGTTGTCTTTACATTGAGCATGTGAATTCCTCAATCTCATTTTAGGCGTGAAAGTGGGCTAAAAAGTTGTATTTTTTAGCAAAAGAACTGTTCTTGAAACATTGTAGACTAGATCGTGATATACTGAAAGAACTGATTTGGAAATTAGTAAACTTCAAGCATTCTGGCTATATTTACTCGTTGGCCACTTATTTAGATACTTCATTAACCACATATTGTCTTCAGCAAATATGGAATGAACTAATAGGTAATTCACTATTGAGAAACCTTTCAAAATCATAATTCAACAAATGTTATTTGAAAGAGACCTGCAATCACCTTCTCCCATGAAGGGCATTAGAATTTAAGTGCCAGTTATAGTTCCCTTAAGAACCAAAGCTACTTGGAGTCCACTGTTGCATTAAATATAAGGGAAGAATATATGTTTCATGGGTGCTTGCAATTACAACTAGCAGAATACAAGATTGGCTGAGACAGTGCCCATTGCTTATATTACTGCTGTGCTATAGAACAAATGGTCCCTGACTAATTAGGAGTGAATTAGTAAATTTTAAGGAAATATTTCTTACCCAATCACTTGTTAGAACACTATTGTTTATTCAAATAGTGTTGGTACGTAGAAAAAACTGTATATTTCATTTGCAAACATATACTGAACATTTATAACAGTGCCCACTGTACAGGGAAGGGAAAAGGGAGTGTAGTGCTCAGGAAAAGTGTGGGTAGGTGAGGTGACAATTCAATTGTATATCTCCTTTAACAATTGACAATGGCTTCCAGGTGGAGCCCAAATAGAATTAAATCATCAGTTATCATTATCATTCAACACGACATCATAAATAACAGGTGTACATATTAACACGCTGGTTATGTGCAACAGTTGGCAGTCAGTTGGTAGTCGACGTTTCGACCCTCATTGTAGGGATGCTGGCCCTTACGCGACGGGTCTTCCTCAGGTCAGTGCAAAGGGGAGGTGTGGGCAGTTCCTGTTGTATCGGTCTCACCACGATTTATTCAGGAAGACAAACATTGCTCTTGTGTGAAACAATCCCTTGTCGGACACACAAGGAGGTTCCCATTCATTTATTGGAAATTAACAATGAGGGCGGAGTAACAGCATGTCAACGCCTCTCTTAATATGCATTGTATCGTGCGGGGGGAGAGAGATCGGTATTCTATTAGGGTCCGTAGTGTGCACATAATAATTCGGCCCCCGTTCTGAGTAATCAAGGGGCGGGTTTCATGGCTCGGGTCCTACTGGTTACCGTCCTAACACAGCGAATCGGGCAACTTCGTCCCCAGCATCAGCACATCCGGCCGTGGAAGACGGGAGTGCTGATGCCGGGGACGAAGTTGCCCGATTCGCTGTGTTAGGACGGTAACCAGTAGGACCCGAGCCATGAAACCCGCCCCTTGATTACTCAGAACGGGGGCCGAATTATTATGTGCACACTACAGACCCTAATAGAATACCGATCTCTCTCCCCCCGCACGATACAACGCATATTAAGAGAGGCGTTGACATGCTGTTACTCCGCCCTCATTGTTAATTTCCAATAAATGAATGGGAACCTCCTTGTGTGTCCGACAAGGGATTGTTTCACACAAGAGCAATGTTTGTCTACCTGAATAAATCGTGGTGAGACCGATACAACAGGAACTGCCCACACCTCCCCTTTGCACTGTCCTGAGGAAGACCCGTCGCGTAAGGGCCAGCATCCCTACCATGAGGGTCGAAACGTCGACTACCAACTGACTGCCAACTGTTGCACATAACCAGCGTGTTAATATGTACACCTGTTATTTATGATGTTGTGTTGAATGATAATGATAACTGATGATTAATTCTATTCGGGCTCCACCTGGAAGCCATTGTCAATTGTTAAAGGAGATATACAATTGAATTGTCACCTCACCTACCCACACTTTTCCTGAGCACTACACTCCCTTTTCCCTTCCCTGTACAGTGGGCACTGTTATAAATGTTCAGTATATGTTTGCAAATGAAATATACAGTTTTTTCTACGTACCAACACTATTTGAATAAACAATAGTGTTTTAACAAGTGATTGGGTAAGAAATATTTCCTTAAAATTTACTAATTCACTCCTAATTAGTCAGGGACCATTTGTTCTATAGCACTTAAGTACCCAGGTCCCTATGACTACCGGGTAGACCCCCTTCCTTGTACCCTATATTACTGCTGTGGCATAGGGGGAACTGGTAAAGAAAAAAATGTGTTCACATTGTGTGTTTTGTCCTTTAAAAGCGAATTATTAATCTTTTGAAACCTGTCTTCAGCAAAACGAACTGTAGATCAAGGCCTGAAGCCATAAACCACTGTCTTAGAATAGGACAAATGAACTGTGTGCACGAATAGTGACATTTTGTTCATATAACTGCAGCAATCTTCAAGGAAGAAAGGGGCATATCAGTGATCCCATGTTAAGTTAGAGTGCCTAAACACACAGCTGGTGTTTCGTTATATGGTGCCCCAGCCACACTTACTGGGATACGAATGATTGTATGGTAGTGACTGACAAACTGAATTTCAGTGTGTTTGAGTGCCAGCACCAATCATTGGGATTACAGTATTATCTTCGATTAATGTTAGTATGTCAAATGTATAAATAATTCAATTAACTTTCATAATGAACAACATCTATTTTCGAAAGAAAAAATACATAAGATGTATTATGCTGTAGTATCCATTTTTCATGATAATCCACACGCACATTTTCTTAAAAATGATCATTCTTTGCTCATGGAACTTCCCTGTAGATTCAGAAGCCCGATCTGAAATAAACAATGTTTGCAATGTTTTGATCTCCATCGAATATCTGAATGCCACAAGGCAGTGTGAGTTTTTTTTGTTCTAAAAATCCAAGTGGGAGAGAAACTTTCGGTAGGATAGTGCAACATATTTGTTTTTACTAATCCACCCAGTCATCACACGCTTCACGTGATTGCCAGATTAATATTTTGCTTTTTTCACAGTAGAAGAAAGCGATTCCATTCCGCCTATCATCCGATTTATTTTTTAGAAATGCTGCCTTTTGCAATGTGCAGCATAGCAATCTGCTACTCATGCACTGCACCTAGCACAAGGAGTGATGGAGACGGACTTATGGGGGTGGCCTTTTTTAAGGAAGTTTATATCTAAAGGAAATAAATCCTGTGATAATACTGTACTTCACTATTATAATTGGTGTCTGCTTTAAATAAAACAATTTTTTATATGAATGCATTTTTCTCTTCTAATTGTGATACTTGTTCAAATGTAATATATATATATGGGCTTTTTGTCTAAGAAACAATAAATATGTTAGAATATTGTCAGTCCTAATAATAGTAATTATTTTGAGTATATTGGGAGTGAACCGACAAATTAAAAAAAATGTTGTATATGTTATTGAAGCCTGCTCCCCATGGATAGAATTTGAAGGCTGCACTGTCCCCCACCAATCAAATCACATCATTGCCATAATACTGCATGGAAATGGGATGGCATCTTCGACAAAGAATTCCACCCAGCAAATAACTGACGTAGCACTCCCCAGTGCCTCGACAGATGCCAGAAGCCAAAGCATAAACCACTTGTAAACTTCCTTTTGCATGAATGCAAGAATACAGTCACCCGAAAGTTACACTAGTGCCATGCATAAGTATGCAAGTGCTCCTGCAAACACAAATAAGACTAGAACAAGCATTCGCTGAAGGTGTGCACGTGTTAGAATTACCATGAGTGCATTGCATGGGTGCAGAAATTGAACCTGTCATCCTTCAAGAACTGTTTCAGGATCTTCCTTAGACAAGCCATCATCAGAAAAGGTAATGTCTGAGCCTGGCATAGAATAGACATCTGAAGAGTGACACCGGCGATCACCCCAAACCTGAACTGGGGAATTGCCCAGATACAGCTTATTTGAGGTATAACGTAGTAATTCTTTCACCTGGCCTTCACCCATCTGTAGCAGGACCAAATATAACTTGGCGTTGTTTACAGCCACCCTTTTCTTAGGCTGTCTGGGTCAGGATGGTCCATGAGCTCGAATGAAAGACTGACGAGGGAGGCACACAACTCTGCTGCCATGGTTCATGTGTTCCTTTTGGCCAGTTATTTGGTATCCCTGTGCACTTAAGTTTTTCAATGGGTTCAAAGATAATCCAACCCGAGCGAAATTCTATTTGTGGCGCAACTCTTGTCACACCGTTTCTGGCGCAGTGCCTTTTTTAAATGAATTTGCGTGTGAAAGGAATCTCCAGTCACTAAGGCTTGCGCACGGTGTAGTTGAAACTATTATGTTTCTTCACAAAAATATTTTCAATATAATAAACACATTCCGAAGTTCATATTGCAGATTGATCAATTTTTCTTTATTTCATGATGATCCTTTGATATGTACATTGATTCATTATTGTTTCATGATTTCAATCATCATAATTTATGCATTTCGGGTCAACACAAAACGACCCTTCCTCAGGGGTCTGAAAAGGAAAAACACAGGACCAGTTCAGACTCTTCAAAATGAAAACACAGTATTTACTAATATCCATAAACAAGAACACATCTATCTGCAACAGTGTGTATTTCAAATGAGTTCGTAGTGTTCGAAATTAAATCATATGGCTACTTAGAAAAAAATGAAGATCATATGCTGAAATGCAAGGGTTGATGTGCATGCATTACGTCAGTGTCGGAAAGGAAATCAGAGCAGATGCTGAGGGACGGTTAAATGGCAGGGAACAACAGTATATGGACATGGTTAAACATGGCATATGGAGCGAAAAATGCAGCAGCGTATTCAATATTAGTAATCTGAGGCCGGTTGCCTTAGATGTTAAATGACAATACTCTTGGGTTAAATCTCGTAGCTACCCTCTATTTGGCCAGCTGCCTGATAGCATAATGGTGTGCAAGCATTGCAAGAAAGAAATATGGACTATATGCACTTACTACGATAGAAAACAGTGTTCGAATGAAAGTGAACGGTGAGCGAGAACTTCCGTGTTCTCTAGAATGGCTTGCCGGGATCAAAACATTAACCAATGCCATGCCTTTTAATTCTGGTGACGCGTGTCACGTGATACGAGTGTGCTGGCTTCGCAGTGCGACGTGTTCGGCGCTTAACATTACGTAAACGATCCGGGAACTCTGGAAACAACAATCATAGCAGGCATAGAAGAAAGACGTGAACTACGTGAAGAAATACTGTTGTAGAAAGAAAACAAATGTAAAAAAAGCGAATATAAAAAGACTTGGTAGGAGATTGTAAAATATGAAAAGAAATTGAGGAAAGAAAATTACTGCGCTGTGGATAAAGAAGGCCTATATGATGTGTCCCTAGTGGTAATTCTATATGCGTATAAAAGGCATAACTGCCTATTTTCAGGTTCTGCGGTGATCAAGGACCAATGATGATTGATTATGCTCTTGATTTTCTGCGCTTCAGTTGAAAACTTCAACACACAGACGTTTTATTCTCTGTAGTCGGGATGTTTGGTACCAATAAAGTTTCTCTGGGCATTAGATTCACTCTTTTGATTGATTCGTCCAGAATAGCTTGCAGATAAGATTGTGCTTGGTATTTCATAACTTGGTTGTTGATAGAAACAGATAAATTAGTTGGATCTGAGGTGATTCTTTTTAGTCCGATGAACTGTGAGACCGGAAGGTGCTTTTTAAGAGCTTCAAGGTGAAAACGTTGGTACAATAAACTGGTGTTTCAGTCCGTTAAATTAAATGTCCCTGCGGCATGATTTATGTAGGACAGACAGAAAGAAAAATCAAAATACGAATGACTGAACACAAGAGTAACCTCCGATTGAAAAACTTGATATCAACAATAGCAACCCATTGGACAGAGGCAAAACATCAGATATCACAAATAAAATTTACCATACTGGAGGTAGTGCAACAACGCTGTGATTTGGATCCACAAATATCTCGTTTGATGGCTCAATTTTATTGGATTAAAAAACTTAATTCTCTACATCCCTTCGGGATGAATGATAGGGTAGAATTTACATGTTTTTTGTGATTATCATAATGACTTTACGATTGGCTGACATCCTATTCTGATCTCCTTACACACTGTATTATGATTTGTTATACAGAGTACAGAACCCATCCAACGTAATTCTTGAAATCGTGGAATGTTTTTTTCATGTACCTACAACTTTAGATTTTAGGATGCTATAGAAGATAGGCAGATATGCATTTTATATGCATATAGAATTCCCACTAGGGACACATCATATAGGACTTCTTTATCCACAGCGCGGTAATTTTCTTTCCTCAATTTCTTTTCATATTTTACAATCTCCCATTGAGTCTTTTTATATTTGCTTTTTTTATATTCGCTTTCTTTCTACGACAGTCCTTCTTCACGTAGTTCACGTCTTTCTTCTATGCCTGCTATGATTGTTGTTTCCAGAGTTCCCGGGTCGTTTACGTAATGTTAAGCGCCGAACGCATCGCACTGCGAAATCAGTACACTCGTATCACGTGACACGCGTCACCAGAATTAAAAGGCATGGCATTGGTTAATGTTTTGATCCCGGCAAGCCACTCTAGAGAACATGGAAGTCCTCACTGACTGTTCACTTTAATTTGAACGCTATTTTCTATCGTAGTAAGTGCATATAGTCCATATTTCTTTCTTGCAACGCTCGCGTAGCATTATGCTATCAGGCAACTGGCCAAATAGAGGGTAGCTACGAGATTTAACCCGAGAGTATTGTCATTTAACATCTAAGGCAACCGGCCTCAGATTACCGATATTGAATACGCTGCTGCATTTTTCACTACATATGCCATGTTTAACCATGTCCATATACTGTTGTTCCCTGCCATTTAACCGTCCCTCGGCATCCGCTCTGATTTCCTTTCCGACACTGACGTAATGCATGCACATCAACCCTTGCATTTCAGCATATGATCTTCATTTGTTTCTAAGTAGCCATATGATTTAATTTCAAAAATATTTTTGTGAAGAAACATAATAGTTTCAACTACAGCGTGCGCAAGCCTTAGTGACTGGAGATTCCTTTCACATGCAAATTCCTTTTGGCCAGTGGACAGACGTTTGTGGGAAGAAGTGTTTGTTATTGGTTGGCATAGAGGGAGCGGGTGAAGCAACAGGCAGAAAAGCAGGGCGTGTGTTATTGCCTTATTGGTAATGGCAGGAAAATGCGTTCTCCTGTCATGCTGAAAATGTCCTCCCTCACCCAACACACTGCCGTCACCTGAAACATCAAGCTGCCGATAGGCGAGACATGCAATTGCTCAAACCTGCCTTCTATTTACATACGGAGTGCAATAACCTTAGTTGGACCCGGATTTATCCCATAAATACGCCATAAGAATAAGCTTGTATTGTCATGAAATGATTACTCCAGCACCTTTTATGATGCTATCGTGAATCACATCATAGCTCCAGTGAGTCACAAAATGCCCCCTTGAATCAAGTGTGATCTGTGTAAGGGCACCGCTGTTCAGCTACTTACTTGCTCTGACCTTCAGCTGGGAGAGGGAAGGGCTGATACTAGGGCTCCTGGGGCTGGGAGTGGCAATTCTTGCTTTCCCTTTGTTTTATTAATTCTCTTCAGCTTCACTTATTTTGTAAAATAGACCTAAAACCTGATTACAAATGGCGAGAGGGGGTGAGGTATTTACTGTACCCTATACATTGAAGTATGGTATTTTACGGATATGGTAAAAACCTCTTACATGAAGTATAGCATGGTGAACTGGTGCTTTTTGCACCAAATTCTGCATGTCGTAATATTTACTGGGCATTTTAATGCACAAATCTAAATTTTGAACCCTCTGACAATAGGGATTTGCTTAGGGATCAGGAGTTTTTGGGCAGATATGTGGTCCTGCACAATAGCCGATTATAGTAGAGAGGAAGGGGAGAAGGCTGTGCCACCAGCGAGCCGTGCTCTGTGAACATAGTGCTTTGTGTACAGAGGTGTGGCAGGTAAAAAGTTAGCCTTCACTAGTGAGGGATGCATGCACAAGGCGGTCTGAGAGTAATTCCTTTATAGTGGATGGAGGGGATATGCCAAATGGCATAGTCAACTGCAAGGCTAATTTGGGAGGGGATACACCTTTAAAGGCACTCGGTGTTCACAGAGTGGCAGGGAGTGCCGGATCTAGCACAGCGGCTGGCCTCCTGAGGAAGAGTACACTTTACGTTTCACATTTGTATTACAGCTGAGAGAGCGCCATGTTATTTTGAAAAATAAGGTTTTCAATATGCTCAGCTAATATGTTCAATGTGAACTGCAATTCTGTGGGTGGAAGGTTGAAATCCAACTGAGATTGACTCTGCCTTTTGAGAGAGCGCCACAATATTTTGAATATTGTAGAGGTGCATCATAATCCCGAGTAGTCAGCACCCACATATTTAGAGGATCTTACTAATGAAGTTAGAGATGTAACGTTAGGCTGGGAATCAGCACAAGATGTAGTGATGTGTTTATTAATTAGAGACTAATGTAGTGCCTTAATCCAAGTGTAGTGTGCATAATGTAGAAATGGAATCATATGTGAAATGTCTCATTAGCAATGATGTGCCTCAATGAAGTATACACGTGCATATTAATGAGTGGATTAACGTAGGCTTTTATTTTGAAAACATTGTTTGTTTGAAAATAGAATTAATGCTTTATAGTGGTGAAATGTAATGTCATGTTGTGTTAAGAAATGCATTTAAACATGCAAGTGCCTGGGACATGCTGAAGCCAGTAGAGGCCTAACTGTATTTTCTTTTGTTAGCTTTAGTTGAGAAGGAATGATTTTCTCTCATCGTTAAAGAAGCTGTCCTCAGCAAATATTAAATTGTAACTTCGAATGTTTGCAGAGATGTTCCCATGTGTTTCAGCTTGCAGGTGCAAGGCCACAAGGCTCGTTAGGTAGAAGAGTCCATTGTTTAGGAGTTAGGATAGTAGGTGCGAGTGCACAGGAGCTACCAAAGAATTTCGAAGTGTAACATTTAGCGAGGAAGGTGCCTGGGACCCAAGGACACACCAACTGACGCTTGATGGAAAGGTGCCATGCTAGAAAAGTCTGAAGATCTGTACCTGCCTGTGGGGCGTACCTCGGGCGTGTCAACTGTTTTTGGGATTTTGTATTAGGGACAGCACCCGAAGGTGGAGAGCAGATTTTGTTAATAGATTGACAGAGCAGGATATAGGTAGTTGTAGAGAGAGTTTGGGGAACTTAGGGCAGAGTGGGGTGTAAGAAGGAGCATCTTAGAAGAGCTCGATAGTTAGATTATCTGCCTAAAGAAAGTGAATGTACTTCTTTGGCAGTCTTCACTGCTGACACCTTTACTCTTGTCTGAAGGGAATGTTAAGTAGGGATGCCACTATAGAATAGAGTAGGGACAGACTAACCATTTTCTTTTCTTTTGTAAATGCAGTCTAAACTTCAAGCAGGGACTGTTCTCGGTTGCCTAATGCTACTCGAATTGACTTTGCTTATTATTCTGAGTTGTCTAAGAATCCTGCGTAGAATTATGTTTGTATTAGTGCCAGTCTATTTTCTGAACCTCTTGCTGAGATGTTTGTATGTTCAACTATTTTTGGCTTTGTAATAAACCTTTAAAATTCCAGGTTGTAGTCAGTGGTTCTTTTAGTCTAATTTGGATTTGATTGTAAAGCTGTTCAAAGTTTGTTGTAAAATCTTCCCTTTATTCTTCTAGAACAGGGAAAAGGTCCAGTCGACCTGGTTTAGGATTCTGGAGATGGATAAGAAAATCTAGATAAAAATCCCAGCTTCCCCACAGCATTAAGCCACAGTGGCCTTTGCATGCAAAATGGTACACAAAATAGTCACATACAAGTCCAAATGAAGGAAAAGGGAATAAAGTAGAACAAGTGTGCATCTCAGACAACTAAAGACATTGGGGTCTATTAAAGCACCCCATGTGGGGTTCTTAACCTTCAACCTAGCTGCATCCCCATTCAGTGGGGTATGTCCCTCAGGCACAGGCTAGTGAATTCCCAGACGGGGTTTCAACAGTTATTTTGAGTTTTCTCAGAAGTAGTAATAAAACAAAGTACTCCTTTTTTCCAGAAGTTCATTGTATTGTTGTTTCACAACATCCACTCTTCTTGATTAAACATTTGGACTGCATTACCCAGCATGCATTCTGTCGTTTTACATTCCTTTGTCCCAATGCATTTTGGGATGCAGCTAGGTTGAATTAATATACACTCACATTCAGAGAGTGATAACTTGGAGCACAGTACACCTTTTACGAAATCTACACAGCTGTGCACGCAATATTACGTTTTCGTGGTCTTAACCTTCACACATCGTGACAGCTGGATTATTATTGTCGGATGTTTGACATTACAACGCATGATTTACCATGCATGCTTTTACATCCCATAGTGTTGAGGGGTGCTGGATAGTGAATAGTTTAATTTACTATTCCAACTCCAGTCCCCGTGGATAGTAGGGAAGGTGTTGGATAGTAAATTAAATCTATTCCCTATCCTAGAGCGCCCCCCAGCGCAATTCGCTGTAATGGTTTGCGTTGTAAAAGTTGCAATGTAAAGGCACTGCGTGGTAAAAGTTGCGTTGTAAAGGATGTTTCCCATTATTGTCATTTACCATCAGTGGTTGGGGCAATTGAATTAGGGAAGTCTCTGTATTGTCAATATAGGGTTACATGGGGCCTGACGTGAAATATTGCATGCTTCAGAAGAGTTCTCATTGACCTGGACCTCTGGACAAGAGTTCTTGTCTGCTTATCATACAATTAGGCACAGGTGATGGCTATTTTCTTCTGTGGCTCTTGCTGGCAGAATCATGTCTTAAGGTTCATATAGTTAGCGATAGAAGCGTTTCTGTCCTTTGGGTCTTTTTTTGTTTGCAGAGTACAAGATGGCCGCCACCTTAAGGGCATACTCTGCTGTTGATCAGCCGATAGCCCATCAATTGGTCATATTCCATTGGTTCAGGACCTTCCAATAGTGAGGAGACAAGGCCTTCATTGTTTTATTCGAGACATAAGGATTGGTGGCTCTATAAAGAGATGCTGGAGAGGCAGGAATCGTGGCTTATGGAACATGGCCGAATGGGGTTTCCTAGACTGAAGGTAGTCGTCTTGCAGTGATGCCTCATAAGAAAAGGAAAATCTATCAGTTCTGGAGCTTTTTATTAAAAAATCTATAAAACGAGCTTCCGATTAGACGTTATTACAGCTTCCATTTGACATTCTTCCCTGCTTTGAAAATGATTTGTTGTTAGAACGACAAAAACACAATGTGTCCTAAGGTTGCGTCCTATACGTTAATACTAATGACGCCATCGTATCCACATATAGTTTCCTAGATTCCACAGCAGGGCGAACAGTGAGTGTTTCAGTGTTTCATTTTATTATCTCTGGTCTTCTTCTAGTACTTCTGCATTGAGCTGCCTTGAGTTAATGGTATTCCTGGGTAATGGCTGGTTCGGTTTATTTTTAAACCCATTGAGCAAAACAACGAAGGCACCCCTTAAACTGAAAACCCCCATAACGCAGTGAAACTTACACTCTCCGTGCCGCTGAAGCAGTTTGGTGGAGTCGCTCACCGGTGGATCGAATTACATCGACAGACATTTTTTTTGACCAGCTCAGCACCTGTCACATCTCGTCTTCCGCCCGTGACATAAAAATGAAAATCCAAACTCAGGTAGGGTCACGGGGCAGCCGCCGATGATGGATGCGCCACCTCTACCGGCTCATTAGCTCACCTTGAATTTATTTTGCAAAAATCGGGATGCTCGCCACATCGCATCCGACGTAATTGAACGGGGGCCGGACGGCCGGAGCTGACCTAAACAATATACGTAGCACTCCAGAGCCTCAGAGATGCAATCTAAACAAAAGATACAGCGCCGCATTCCTTTGACCTTCCACGAGTTGAAAACGGCGCTGGAGGAAACATTTTCTGCTGCTGCCCACAGAAGAAACCCTTAATGAACACCATAGGGTTTACTGATCGCGCTTAACGCGAGAAAGGAGCGAGCCCTTCAAGTACATTGCCGCCTTTCTTCATAAATAAACCAATCGATGACTTTGCTATATGGGATGACAGCGGTATATGTAGGTCTGCAAACAAGAAAACGGATCCTTAATGTTGTCTGCAGCTCAGGAGCTGAAAACCCGGCTGGGCACGCGTCCTGGTTCCAAAGGATCAATGAAGCTGTTAAATAGAAATTAGGGACTTCTAGAAACAGTTGTAAATGAGACTGTGATCTTTATTTGTTAAATATCTTGCTGTTGCCATTACTTGTTCCATGATGAGATGATCTCCCGTGATCTTCTAGCGAAAGCAGCAATTTGCTATCGGATTAGTGCTGGCTTTTAAATAGATATTGATTGTACGCGTAGAGGAGTCCAAAAACGAAATTCACCTACTTTCCTACCTGATAAGTTTACCATGTGAAAATATGGGGTAGAAATTTGAGCAATATAATACCTTTCGTGAGCGGGTATAATGGTGGCACAGATCATGTTCAAGCTGAGGCATGTTCCAGAACCTTGTCCGAGCTGGCAGAGAACAATGTGGTGTTGTGGGCCCTAGGCCCACACGGGGCCGGGCTGGCCGTTGCGGGCACCGGGCAATCCCCCGGTGCGCCGCAAGGATGGGGGCCGGTTTTAGGCACCTGGGGGCCTTTTTTGTTACCGGTTCGTTTTTGCAGCCCTGTAACAAAATCGTCCAAAAACCAGCCCGGCAAAGAGCTCGGTTGCACCCTCAACCTCCCCCCCCTGGGTTCCGGCCGAGCACTTTGCCAGGGCCGGTTTTGGTTCCCAGTCCGGCCCTGGACCCACATGCTGATAAATTATTGATACAGACACCGTTATTGGGGTACTTCACCTGGCCTCGGGCACGTGGCCCTTTAATTAACAGGCCCACATCACTTGTGACGCCAGTGAGGTATGGGTGTGAGGCGCATGTGTGGCCACTCCCCAAAGGCAGTGGCTAACCAACTCAGTGTCTGCTGAGACAAACTATAACGTGTCCAGCAGGACACTACATTCTTCCCAAATTGTAATGAAAAGCAAAACAAACACAAGTCCAACCTGTAGGGGTAAACAACAATTAACTAGACACCACAGGGTCTATCAGCCTCATGAGTCGTGAATCAGGAAGACAGCAGACATGGGACTGGTAACTGACTGCAGCAGGACAATCTTCACTGGCACTCATAATTTGACCTGCGTGGTTCAGGACAGGAATGCTGTCTTGGAGACGTCATCTGCACTCTCGTAACATACCAGTGGAAACATGACTTTTGGTCTGAAGTGGCTCCACGTCGCTGATGTTGAGAGTGGTCTGTGGTGGGTTCTAACAGTTCATAAAACAATTTGCGTCACAGGCATGGTTGGGGTCCAGGGTGAAGGTTCATGAAGGTGTTGCTTGATCGGCGGAAGTCTCTGTTAGACTACTTTGCTGTATCCTGTAACCCGTTGCTGCGCGCAATATCAAGCCTAACTCTCCCGCCTGGGGAGGCCCTTTGATGGGGTTGCCACAGGACTGCTTGTGTGCTGCGCTGGGGCTGCATGTGTGCCGATGTAGGGCAGATGCAAGACCACAGAGGAGCTCACACAATCCTCAGAGGTGGATGAGTCTTGGAAAAGACATGCTCTTGCTGCCGCAGTTCAGGTCTAAGCCAGGTTAGCAGTTGGCTTGGTTCTGCTTGTCAGCTGGTTCAGGAACAGTGTAGAACTCCAGTCTACTGGTACTCTTGAGATGGTAGTGTTTAACGCAGTTGACGAGGACTGGCGTGATGGCATTGCCAGTCGTGTGGTGAATCTGGACACCAATTGGTGACTACTTGACGTGATGGTTGAAGGCCTTTGTTCCTGAGTAAATAAACCGTAGTAGGGAAGGCCAGGCGCTTCTATTTTCTTTGGGGAGGCCGTTGCATCCATGCGATTGGATGTTGGGCTGCTGAGCCATCGGTGACAGTGGTGTGATGGACACCCTGAGAAACGTGAGGCAGAGACTCTGTTCACGCTTGCTTGCGGCCTACTCTCGGTTTCCCGCTGGGCAGTCACCAGGTCATTCTCGGGTGGTCATCCACTTCACTTGCTGTTGGTGTGTCGAGATGCGCTCCTTTAGCAGCTTCAGTCCTCTTCAACGTCCGGCCCAGCCACTCACAACTTCCCCTCCTGAACTTGGTCATTGACTGATTCTTAGTGCAGACTCTCCGGTCACACTTCCACGCTTCCTGCTGGGGGCAGTGTCATGCAGATGGCAATGAAGATGTAGTTGCCAGTGGACATGAACGACAGCTGGTGATGGTCTTCTAGGAGAGGAGATTTCTGGTGGGACTTCACAGCTACATGCCTCTGCCTTGCTGTGGCTTGTGCTTCACCTGTGGCATCTGCAGTTAGGAGCAGGGATGCCGTCTGACTTAGGCTGCAACACTCACGGATGGACTGTCGCACTGGGAAGCGTTGGGGAGAGACCTGGTGTCCACCTGCAGCGGCTTTCATTTGGTTCTCCCATGGGGTTGTCTCAAGGGCCGTCGGTCCGCCTTGGTGACTGTCTGGTGCCTCTGGGTGCATTCTTGGCTTGTGGTGGTTCGAGTCTTTTTGCTTCTCCTCTTGTTCTCTCCAGCGCTCCTGTGTCTGTCTGGTTCCTTATGATGACAGGGTTGTCACTATTCTTTTCAGTTCTTCCTTCTGGTGCAGTAGCATGCACCTTCTTCCAAACAGGCCAACAGGGGCTATTGACTTTAATGGTCTCTGGGCCATGCAGTTGCTCTTCTCTCTTCTTCTGGGATTTGCACAGTGCCAGGATGGCAATAACCTTCCTTCGCTCGAGGGCGTCATTGTTGCACATCAACCCTGCGCCTCTGCCTCCATTCAGACATCCTTTGGTCAGTCACATGCTCCTTGCTTGCCGTGCGATGTGGGGTCTGGCCAAGGTACTGCAGGGTGTGGATGACTCTCAGCCTTCCTCACCACAGGTCATGGGCAAGATAAGGATACCTACTGGTGCCTTGCCGTGAGCACCGCGCAGCAGGAAGTCCGGTTGCACCAGCTGTTTGTGGTGGCATTGCTGTCAGTGTGGCATCTTCGTCCGTCATGACGAATGGCACGAGGCCCTCATATGCTGTAATTGTGGCACTGGGAACTTGCTTGCTGTCCCTTCTGCCATGCAATTTAGAGGGCGTGTGTTTGTGGAATGAGTGATCTCTGAATGGGGTCACTTCAGGCCCTGGCTGGCTACTTGCAGTGCAGGATGCGGTACCGCACACCACCGGTAGGAATGTTGCGGCTACTTTCTGTGACGTGGCAGCGTTGCTGAAACTGGAAGCCACACTGGGGTGGAGATGCAGCTGGGAGGTGGTTTGTGTTGCTAACACGTCCCCAGTCTACACTAGCCGCTATTTTGGGTAATTTTTCCTCCCACGAGTTTTGCCTGTTAGTGGCGCAGCACGGTAAGTTTAAGAAACAAAGCAGTCTGTCTAGCATTGCGGGCATTTTCCTGTAATGTGTTTATTTGTTTCAGGTTCAGTACCTCAGGTGGCCACCAGATGACAGTGCACCAGTTCAGCTCACAGGCCCCCATAGTCTTTCCTGGAACCGTGGTCCTCTGCTGTCACGGAAATGCAGGTACTGGGCTGTGTGGTGCTTTACTGATGCTACCGGCCTCATGTTGGAGTCTGGATATGCAGGTGCAGGGTGATGGTCAGTGAAGCAGCGGCCACCTGTGCTACTGCAGGTGGGCCACTATCGGAGATTTGGACTTACTGGTTGTGGCAAGGACGCGACTGTTCAGGGCACTTACTTGTTTCAGTGCCCGTCCATGCCTTTGTGCCATGTTTGGGCCTAGGTGCGGCCCACAGGTGCATTGCTCTCTATTTTGCAGTTCCAACTGACTTTGCAGGCCATAGCAGTCTGTCCTCTGACTGCATGCCTTGATTCATGGTAGGGATGCAGTGCGGTGTGCAACCAGCAGGTGGTGCTGCGGCAACTGTTATCAAGTCGCCTCTCTTGGTCCTCCGGGCCTTACAGCTCCAGCGCCGCGGGACAGTCTCTCCTTCCCACAGGCAGCACCCCTGGAGTGCGTTATCCTCAGCTTTGGGTGAGTACATGCGGTGCTGGGCAGTCGCCTGAGGGCATCGCGGTTCCCTGCTCTTCTTTCCATTGCTGCAGGGGGAAAAGGAGTGGATGCAGCTTTTCATGCAGAGCACTTTCTTCTTTGCCAGTAAATGTGGGGATTGCTGTTGGCAGTACTGCGTCCTGCTCAGGGGTGGCAGGGTTGCTCTTTGTCGCTGCACGGTGAGGGTCACAGGGGAGAAATTACTGGTTCATTCTTCACTTGTAGGCCGACTGTAATGATATTAGACTGTAAGTACTTAGTTAATAAATGTCTATGCAACCTAGTACATACAAGCTTCTTTTCCAGTCTCTCTAGTTTGCTAATTTTCTCTTTCTGAGAGAGATACCTTACATGGAGGGCGATGAACCCCCGAGAACAGCAGCAATTAGGCCCCTGTGTCAGTTTGTTTATGTAATTGTATTAGCCAGTGTCTCCTGCTCTGTCATTTCTTCCTTACAATAACTGAACTATAATTGATCACAAAGAAACCCTCACAGGTGTGCACCTGCTCTAACAATTCATTGCATAGCAATGGGTAACCCAGTAACCGTAGGCCCTGGGTAATAAGCATGGGCGGAAAATCCGTTCCGCTCGTAGATTTTGCGGATTTTCGGTAAATTTGCAATCCGCGAACTCTCACTAATTTACAGAAAATCCGCAAATTCGCACGCAGCGGATTTTTTTGAATGGTGATACAATATTGCAGCGTGCGGGGTTCACTTACCGTCATTCAGCATTTGCCAAGTTGTTTTTCTCGATATTTTGCGAGTGCTGCGCCATTTTGGATCTTGCTGCGGGATCCCGCTGGAGTTTGGCGACGCATCGCGAGAGTTCACAATTGCGAACATGTAGATGCGGCGGACAGCAACAATCTCGCACTCGCGAAATTACAAAATTTGCAATTCTGCACAAGAAATCCACCAGCAAGCAGCATAAACCTTCTGAAAATGATGATTTTTATCAGAATAACTCCTCAGGTTGACATTTGCCTGCACTTTTTTGGATTTGAGGCCTTTTTGACTTTCTTTGGATCACTTTTGGATTAGAAATCAACTTTCACAAGTAAGTGTGTTTGGGGCATTACAGTTGCTGTTCTGCAGAAAAACGAGTTTTGCAAAACTGAAAGCACTCAGCAGGTGTAAAAGTTCACTCATCATTAGTAACCATTCCCTGTAGTGCTTCCTGAGGGGCCCCTCCAGAGTTCAGTTGCCTACGTTTGTTTGGGGCATTACAGTTGCTGTTCTGCAGAAAAACGAGTTTTGCAAAACTGAAAGCACTCAGCAGGTGCAAAAGTTCAAACTCATCATTAGTATCCATTCCCTGTAGTGCTTCCTGAGGGGCCCTCTAGAGTTCAGTTGCCTACTTGCAACTATTATATGACCCTGCTCTGACCCTCACAGCAGGCTCATAGAATAGCTACAAGTAGGCCACAAAGGTCCTGGGAAAAAAAATTGCACAGCAACAGAAAGCAAATTACAGATAAGGAAGCAGGTGCCAGACAGGAAGTTAAAATTCAGTGACACATTAATCAACCCCAAATTAATTCATGTCAGTTGAAGCAGGGCAGGTGTGCTTGCTTTTCCCCCCCATAATCTACAGTGATGAATCAGAGGGTGGCAGTGATGTACCAGAGGGTGGCATGGGTGAATCAGAGGGTGGCAGTGGTGAAACAGAGGGTGCTTTGAACCTGTGATGATGAACCAGACGTAGAAACAACAAAGTCGCGACCGTTACGAGCCGACAAGTAAGTTCGCAATTGCGAACTGGTACAGAAACCCTTGCAAACACACACAAAAAAAAAATTCGCGAGAATTCGCGGATTTTGCGGATTGCGAGTTCGCAAATACGCAAATTTGCGAACTCCAGATTCGCTAAATTCGCCCATGCTTACTGGGTACCATGTGGTAAAGAAAAGAACAGTTCTAACAGAACCTCTCTTGATAAGGCAAAAGTATTAGCCTATCCTGACTCCTTACCAGTTGTCATAAAATCCCAAACCAAAGGAGATGTGACATTAACATTTGTGAGTTTAAGGAAAAAGCAGCAGAGTGTTACGACACAAAAATCAAAAGTTAGTTAAAATTCCTTCAAAATTTGTATTGAAATCATATACATATGAAATTAATTATAAAACGGTTGCTCCATTGTGCATAATATAAGTACTGGGAAGGTAGTGCTCGGCTTATACTTTTGCTTCATCTAGAGAGGTTCCATTAGGACCATGCTAGACAGCGCAACAGAAGTCATGATAGTTCACCGGAACCTGATGGATTGTCTGGTGGCAGTAGCATTGAGTGACTTTATCCAGATGGAAATGCCGGATACAAGGATAAGTGTCTTGCATCGTCCATGCGATTTGCTAAATTCTGCAGAGTTCTGTGAGCGCACAGAGTATTGCTCGGCCACCCCTAATGAAGTCCCCTTGGCTGCTGAGGGTTGTTTGGGGACCAAGAACCCCTATTGTTGCCACAAGTAAGTCTGTCCAAGGAGGGATTGCTGAGACGTCATCGAAGGCACTGCCACCTTTCTCAACCACTCTGCCTCCTGGTGCACTGCTTGTTGGGGAAGGATGTTCCCTTGGCTCCTGAGGGTCGTTGGAGGCAACTCCTTTTTGTTAGTTAACCCTCACACACCCTATTGGTGGCATGCTTCATCATAGGTTTCACCCTGACTCCTAAAGGTCAGGGTGGGCTCGACCGTATTTCAGGGAGCCCTTAGAAGTTGTAGGCCAGGAGGTCTAAAGATAAAAATCCTACTGCAATCCCCGGTATCCCTTTATTCGCGGGGGCTTAGCGGATATTAAAATTAAATATATGCAAGGGATCATGTGGAGGTAATGGTACTATGACCCTAAAGATGTGCCAACATGTTAGAGCCCTTGTTTTATGGCCTGTTCGGTCCCGGGCTTTCTTCAGGGCAAAACAAAATTTCCTCACAGTTATTAAATAAGGAATTTCCCTATATATTCTTAGTTGACAGAACAGAATGCTGTTCCCTCGTGAAAAGTATATGGCGTGTATACTTATCTCTCCATCCAGAAAGAATACAAAAATTCCGCCTGTAAGGCAAAAGTGAAAAGAAACAAAACAGAAACAATTTTTCATTTCATCACCTTTTTCATAAATATGCACTCCCAATGTGCTTGGTGTGCTTTACTTCCTTTCATTCTGTGATCTGTGACCATATGAATGAGCTACTGTTGGGTAAACTTGACCCAAGACTGCCACTCGCAGTATGTGTCCAGTGCTTGCATTCAAATTCTACTTGTAAACTGTGAGCACCTATTAACAGATAAAAACAGAAACAAACTCCAGTATTCCACCTCCACTATAATATTACCTTAGTGATATCATATACAACTGCAACATGAATCACTCCACTACTAAGTGTATTGCCTATTGCCCATCATCTTTTTTGCTAAAGTTATTTTGGGATTTGGCCTAACCCGATTGTGGTGGAAAAAGCAATTCTCATGGGGATCGGGAAGGGGTAGCCTTATAGTCAAATGCTGTGGGGAAGTGAAATAAACTTCAGCGATACCAATAAATGCCCCCTAATAAAATGTAAATTTTTTACCTTGGTTCCGTAGTCTCGCTCAAAGATGACACTTACTACTCCAAAGGTCATGCCCCTCACATCACCTATTAGGGTCCAGCATCTCCAGGCATTAGCATAAGACATGCCTGGGTAGCGACTTTAAATAAAAAAGACTATTTGTGTCAGCGTACTCTGAAGGGGTGTGGCGCCAACACAGTCGCCAGGTTGCGGCATCATTTCCTGCACACACAACGCTTGTGCTACAATTTCCACTAGGGTCATGGGAATTGTGGTTTACGGTGGGCCGGACACCGTATTCATGATGATGGTGCTGTATGTCATTCAAGGAACTACTCCACTCGCCAGAGGTCATGGGACTTGTAGTAATCCAAGCAGGACAGCAAATTGTCATAGTCCTGACTTAATAAGACAATCACATGGCTGGATATATACAACATCTCAATAAACATGTATCTAAAGGTGATATTTACTCACATTTACACTGCTTATGGAGCTGGGCTTTCCCAATTGTCAATATGAGGGTGATAGATTGAAACCTAGATCATAATATAATTTGTAAAATTGGTATATGGGTCCTTATGTATCATCACTGTAATGATGTTACTTGGTGTTCTCTCTATATGGACCACATCTTTGACATGATAAAAGGAAGGGCATGTACATGTTATTTGATTGCTTGTGTCCTTCTACCTTCAGCTCAGTATATTCCATGGCATAGAGTCATTCAAACCCTGTTGGTCAGTTTTGAGTTCATTAACCCAACATTGTTCTTTTTCAAACAGCCTTGTTGATATTTTGGGTCCATCTTTAATTCTTTCAATAATGGCCCATTACAGGTCGCTATCCATGTGGCCTTTCTCTGCAAAATGGGTTGTCAGTTTCGTTGCTGTGATAGCTCATCTAATATAGCTTCTATGTTCCCCCATCCACAATTTGACTTCCCTGGTCGTAATTCCGATGTATCTGGATTTACACGGGCAGGTGATCATGTAAATTGCATTGGACGTATTGCAATTTGTGTGATCTTTTTGTTACCAATTGTATCTCAGGCCTAGATTTGACAGTATGTGCGGTAAAAGGACATACCACACAGGAACCACATGGGAAGTGTCCTTTTACCCGTGGTTGGTTCCACAGTGTGAGTTGCGTATCCCGTTTGAGATCCCAACTATGCGTGTGGATGAGGGTATTCCTTATGCTCTTGTTTCGTTTGAAGAAATGAAACAAGAGCATAAGGAACACCCTCATCCAATGCAGTTTACATGATCACCTGCCTGTGTAAAAAACATTGGGTCCATAAATTCAAAACTGACAATCAGGGTTTGAATGACTCCATCCCATGGAATATACTGAGCCAAAGGTAGAAAGACACAAGCTATCAAATAACATGTGCATGCCCTTTTTTTATCATGCCAAAGATGTGGTCCATATAGAGAGAATACCCAGTAGCATCATCACAGTGATGATACATAATGACCCAGATGCCAATTTTACAAACAATATTATGATCAAGGGTTCAATCTATCACCCTCATATTGACAATTGGGAAACCCAGCTCCATAAACAGTGTAAGTAGGAGTAAATATCTTTTTTTTTTTTTTTTTTTTTGTAATGGCAAATACCCAGGCAGACTTCAAACACAAAAGCTGGCTAAATGGTAAAAATAGAAACATAAATGTGTACCAGATAAAAAGTAATGCAATGGACTGAAATGATATCAAAAATAGTTGAAATTTAATAGATGAATACACTTTTCACATAAAATACATAAAAAAATTCATGTGGCTATTATTTAAATATATGTTAGAAGCACATCATGATACATAAAAAAAGGATCTTTTGTTTTCCTTTCTATGAAGAATAGGGCTGTGTGTCAACGCGTTTCGACAAAGTCTTTTGTCTTCATCAGGACTAGTAGATAGTCAGCCACTCTTTCTAAACAAAATGAAAACATATTTAAGTGACTTTTAAAAAAAAAACACAGTTCATTGCATAGGCGTTTTCTTTGTAGACCACAAGGTGTTCTCAAATTGATAAAAAACTTTCTATTAGCCAGACTCATATTGTAGTATAGACAACAGGTAAAAATATACAGTTGGAAAATCAATACAATACATGTGATGAACACATTCTACATACATACATATAAATACACATATTCAATGTACACGTAGGTTCAATAAATGACAGTACCTATATACCCTTACAGACATAAATCTAAATGGCAATTGCTTGGTGGAGATGAGCGTAACATTTGGGAGACTACATTGCGGAGGTGGGGAAATGTAGCTTGAAGACTGACCATTTAGTTGAAAAAAGTTTTCCTATCTCCTGCTATTTATGTGTTTTTTAGCTAACTATATGCTTGTCTGGATGGACTTTAAATCTATTGGACATTTAGTGGACTCCTCATTAAGTAAGTTGATGTGCAAACGTTCATACTACCTAAGCATATCATCTAATTTAAAGCAGCTTTAAAGATTTCCCTTGACACGATTCAGTGACTTATTATGCGTTTATTCACGTTATTGAGGTGAAAAAGTGACTTATTATGCATTTTATTCACGTTATTGAGGCGATAAACTCGAGTATCATGTAAAATAACAGCCTAGCACAGGGAAAGCCTTGCATACATTGCCATGATTATCTTTTGGTGTCTCTCGTGCTTACCTAAGAGGTATTTTTGGTCGAAGAAGTTCAGTTTAGATGGAATAAGGCACCTTCCTTTTATTTACTTGTTTCGATGTGTGATAACTGTTTTTAAAAAGATACATAATGCGCTGTGTCAAAAAGCATTATTATTATGCTACGTTATTATAAACTTTTCCTTAGTTTAGTCTAAGAATCTGCCTGTTAATCTGCTCACCTGTTGAGACAATATTCAAAGCGGCCTTCTTACTTCACCATCACCTACTACTTGATATTTCTTTAAATGGGGAGAAGAAATCCCAGGAAGCGTGTACTAATTTGGCGGTAAGGTATATTAAGCGATGTGATACGCTATTGGTCCGTTTAGCTGAAGTGAAAGACATAGAAAGATTTATGTCAGAATGCTCGGTTTAAAAAGTAAAGATACAAAAATAAAAATTTCCTTGTAAATATTTACCTTAAGTGCATGTATATTATTTTCAAATGATGTAGTGATACAGTTCATAAAATTGCTCCTTCTAGCTTGATAGCTGTTCAGACGGATGCGATATACGTTGGCGCAGAGGCACGCGGTGGCCGTGATATATACGCTAGACGGGGAAAAGGCCGTTCGGTTAGATGCGTAGTCAGAGGGTTTAGGCGGGAAGTTTTTAGAAACCCGTCCAAATGGGACGAGGATAATGCCGCGAAAATAAATGCATCACCAACATGGGGTGAGCTTACAAAGTCTAAAGTTCTTACCGTTTCAATCGGCGTGCTGCTGCTCGAAAAGTAGCTTCCTCCTTCAGCGGTTCGGGGTAATCGAATGGCGTTCGTATATGGTCCTTTTACCCTTGCTATTTATATAAGTGAGACACGCCCCTATTTAAAGCGGCAGGGTATTTAGAGCTACAGGTCTTTTAAGAGATTCATCAGTAGGGTGTATTCTAGCCTGTATTTGCAAACATGGTGATTGCAAACATAGTAATTTAAGAAAAACCAACATAGACTCAATGGTTGAAAGTGTGTCAACCCAGTATGGATTCTTAGGATTGTGTAGAATTTGTCATGACAACCGTGCAGATATATCCTATGGACGACATAATTAGGTCATGTGATGAAAGCTATATGTCCAGATTATATAATTGCATTTTCCCATGGTAACTCTTGATTTAAACCATGCTCAAAAGTCCCGAGGGTAAATATCCAAAAGACTTCTCTTTTTCTACGGATTACATCCCCTCCCTGGTTTTTTTGCAAATTAATTTTCTCTAAGATGCGCCATCTGAAGTCCTCAGGCTTGTGTTTATATTCTGTGAAATGATTCACCAGGGGTGCTGTGGTCTTTAGTGTCTTAATAGCTGACCTGTGTTCAGTTAGCCTGGTCTTAATAGCGCAGGATGTTTCACCCACGTATCCAAGATTGCAGGGACAAACGAGTAAATACACGACATTCTTTGTATTACAGGTCCAGAATTCCTTTGCTTGAATTTTAGTTTTATTGAATTCCATTGTTTCACCCATTATGATTGTTTCACAGGACTGACAAGAGCCGCAACAAGAGGTGCCCTTGATGGCATTTGATCCAGTGATTGATTTCTGGATAAAGGGGGTGTCTTTACTCTTTACTTTGTGTCGGGAGTGCACTGTTTGATCTTTTAAATTTTTATTTCGTTTGTGGGCGAACATAGGTTTCTGCAATTTGGGTTCACCGTCTTGGACATTCAAAAGATGCCAGTTTGAATTTATTATTTGCCTAATTGTCGAGTCCATAGTGGAATGTTTGGTTATGCACACTAATTTGGGGTCTGCCTTCTGTTTTTGTGAATATAATAGAGTGTCACGATCATAAAATCGTGCTCTCTTATAAGCTCCTCTCACCAAGCGATGGGGATACCCTCTTTCGATGAATTTGAGTTTCATTTTCTCTGCCTGAATGTCAAAATCTCTTATATTAGTGCAGTTCCGCCTAACTCTCAAAAATTGAGAGAAGGGGATACTGTCTTTTTGGCAGCGCGGATGGTAGCTATTAAAATGCAGAAGAGTGTTACGGGCAGTGGGCTTTGTAAATAGTTCTACTTCGAGAAGACCTCCTTTGTTTTGAATATTTATATCCAGGAACTCAACTTTATCTTCACTCATATGTGCAGTGAATCTTAAATTTTCATCTGTAAGATTCAACCACAATAGAAATTCATGTAAAGTCTGTCTCCCATTGGTCCATATAAAAAATATGTCGTCAATATAACGATACCAATGAGAGACAGACTCAAAAAACGGTGCCACTTCATTATAAATGAATTTATTTTCGAAAAAGGATAAGAGATTTTGACATTCAGGCAGAGAAAATGAAACTCAAATTCATCGAAAGAGGGTATCCCAATCGCTTGGTGAGAGGAGCTTATAAGAGAGCACGATTTTATGATCGTGACACTCTATTATATTCACAAAAACAGAAGGCAGACCCCAAATTAGTGTGCATAACCAAACATTCCACTATGGACTCGACAATTAGGCAAATAATAAATTCAAACTGGCATCTTTTGAATGTCCAAGACGGTGAACCCAAATTGCAGAAACCTATGTTCGCCCACAAACGAAATAAAAATTTAAAAGATCAAATAGTGCACTCCCGACACAAAGTAAAGAGTAAAGACACCCCCTTTATCCAGAAATCAATCACTGGATCAAATGCCATCAAGGGCACCTCTCGTTGCGGCTCTTGTCAGTCCTGTGAAACAATCATAATGGGTGAAACAATGGAATTCAATAAAACTAAAATTCAAGCAAAGGAATTCTGGACCTGTAATACAAAGAATGTCGTGTATTTACTCGTTTGTCCCTGCAATCTTGGATACGTGGGTGAAACATCCTGCGCTATTAAGACCAGGCTAACTGAACACAGGTCAGCTATTAAGACACTAAAGACCACAGCACCCCTGGTGAATCATTTCACAGAATATAAACACAAGCCTGAGGACTTCAGATGGCGCATCTTAGAGAAAATTAATTTGCAAAAAAACCAGGGAGGGGATGTAATCCGTAGAAAAAGAGAAGTCTTTTGGATATTTACCCTCGGGACTTTTGAGCATGGTTTAAATCAAGAGTTACCATGGGAAAATGCAATTATATAATCTGGACATATAGCTTTCATCACATGACCTAATTATGTCGTCCATAGGATATATCTGCACGGTTGTCATGACAAATTCTACACAATCCTAAGAATCCATACTGGGTTGACACACTTTCAACCATTGAGTCTATGTTAGTTTTTCTTAAATTACTATGTTTGCAATCACCATGTTTGCAAATACAGGCTAGAATACACCCTACTGATGAATCTCTTAAAAGACCTGTAGCTCTAAATACCCTGCCGCTTTAAATAGGGGCGTGTCTCACTTATATAAATAGCAAGGGTAAAAGGACCATATACGAACGCCATTCGATTACCCCGAACCGCTGAAGGAGGAAGCTACTTTTCGAGCAGCAGCACGCCGATTGAAACGGTAAGAACTTTAGACTTTGTAAGCTCACCCCATGTTGGTGATGCATTTATTTTCGCGGCATTATCCTCGTCCCATTTGGACGGGTTTCTAAAAACTTCCCGCCTAAACCCTCTGACTACGCATCTAACCGAACGGCCTTTTCCCCGTCTAGCGTATATATCACGGCCACCGCGTGCCTCTGCGCCAACGTATATCGCATCCGTCTGAACAGCTATCAAGCTAGAAGGAGCAATTTTATGAACTGTATCACTACATCATTTGAAAATAATATACATGCACTTAAGGTAAATATTTACAAGGAAATTTTTATTTTTGTATCTTTACTTTTTAAACCGAGCATTCTGACATAAATCTTTCTATGTCTTTCACTTCAGCTAAACGGACCAATAGCGTATCACATCGCTTAATATACCTTACCGCCAAATTAGTACACGCTTCCTGGGATTTCTTCTCCCCATTTAAAGAAATATCAAGTAGTAGGTGATGGTGAAGTAAGAAGGCCGCTTTGAATATTGTCTCAACAGGTGAGCAGATTAACAGGCAGATTCTTAGACTAAACTAAGGAAAAGTTTATAATAACGTAGCATAATAATAATGCTTTTTGACACAGCGCATTATGTATCTTTTTAAAAACAGTTATCACACATCGAAACAAGTAAATAAAAGGAAGGTGCCTTATTCCATCTAAACTGAACTTCTTCGACCAAAAATACCTCTTAGGTAAGCACGAGAGACACCAAAAGATAATCATGGCAATGTATGCAAGGCTTTCCCTGTGCTAGGCTGTTATTTTACATGATACTCGAGTTTATCGCCTCAATAACGTGAATAAAATGCATAATAAGTCACTTTTTCACCTCAATAACGTGAATAAACGCATAATAAGTCACTGAATCGTGTCAAGGGAAATCTTTAAAGCTGCTTTAAATTAGATGATATGCTTAGGTAGTATGAACGTTTGCACATCAACTTACTTAATGAGGAGTCCACTAAATGTCCAATAGATTTAAAGTCCATCCAGACAAGCATATAGTTAGCTAAAAACCACATAAATAGCAGGAGATAGGAAAACTTTTTTCAACTAAATGGTCAGTCTTCAAGCTACATTTCCCCACCTCCGCAATGTAGTCTCCCAAATGTTACGCTCATCTCCACCAAGCAATTGCCATTTAGATTTATGTCTGTAAGGGTATATAGGTACTGTCATTTATTGAACCTACGTGTACATTGAATATGTGTATTTATATGTATGTATGTAGAATGTGTTCATCACATGTATTGTATTGATTTTCCAACTGTATATTTTTACCTGTTGTCTATACTACAATATGAGTCTGGCTAATAGAAAGTTTTTTATCAATTTGAGAACACCTTGTGGTCTACAAAGAAAACGCCTATGCAATGAACTGTGTTTTTTAAAAAAAGTCACTTAAATATGTTTTCATTTTGTTTAGAAAGAGTGGCTGACTATCTACTAGTCCTGATGAAGACAAAAGACTTTGTCAAAACGCGTTGACACACAGCCCTATTCTTCATAGAAAGGAAAACAAAAGATCCTTTTTTTATGTATCATGATGTGCTTCTAACATATATTTAAATAATAGCCACATGAATTTTTTTATGTATTTTATGTGAAAAGTGTATTCATCTATTAAATTTCAACTATTTTTGATATCATTTCAGTCCATTGCATTACTTTTTATCTGGTACACATTTATGTTTCTATTTTTACCATTTAGCCAGCTTTTGTGTTTGAAGTCTGCCTGGGTATTTGCCATTACAAAAAAATTGTTGTCCCTGACCCAGGAGTCACATCCATATCAGGGGGTCCTTGTTACCTACAAGAGTATGAGTAAATATCACCTTTAGATACATGTTTATGGGTGATGTTGTACATATCCAGCCATGTGAGTGTCTTAAAAAGTCAGGACTGTGACAATTAGCCATCCTGCTTGTATTACTACATGTCCCATGACCTCTGGCAAGTCGAGTTGGTCCCTGAATGACATCACCATCATCATGAATACCGTGTCCGGCCTACCATAAACCACAATTCCCATGATCCTAGTGGAAATTGTAGTCAGAGCATTGTGTGTGCAGGAAATGACGCCACACACGGGTGACTGTGTCCGAGCCACACCCCTTCCGAGTACACTGACACAAACAGTCCTTTCTATTTAAAGCTGTGACCCGTGCATGTCTTATGCTAATGCAGGGAGATGCGGGAGCCTAATAGGTGATGTGAGGGGCAGGACCTTTGGAATAGCAAGTGTCATCCTTGAGCAAGACTACGGAACCAAGGTGAAAAATGTTAATTTTATTATGGGGGATTTTATGTTAAAGCTCAGGTTTATTTCACTTCCCCACGGTGTTTGACTGTAAGGCTAGCCCTTTCTGATCCCCATGAGAATCACTTTTTCCACCACATTCGGGTAAGGTCGAATCCCGATATAACTTTAGCAAAAGAGATGATGGGCAATACACTTAGTAGTGGAGTGATTCACGTTGCAGATGTATATAGTATCACTGAGACAATCATATAGTGGAGGTGAAATACTGGAGTTTGTTTATGTTTTTAACTGTTAGTAGATGCTCACAGTTTACGAGTAGAATTTGAATGGAAGCATTGGACGCATATTGCGACTGGCAGTCTGGGGTCAAGTTTACCCAACAATAGCTCATTCATATGGTCACAGATCACAGAGTGAAAGGAATGAAAACACACAGAGCACATTGGGAGTGCATATTTATGAAACATGTGATGACATTAAAAATTGTTTCTTTTAACTGTTCCCTTACAGGCAGAATTGTTTCGTTCTTTCTGGATGGAGAGATAAGTATGCAAAAACAACAGTTGATGGACAGAATGCAAAACAATGTCATACATTCACCCCAGTACAGAGATCTGGGCCTAAATCCATTGTTTTTTTGCACTCCACACCACCCCAGTTCAGACATGGCCATATGCAAATCAGCCTTGACCCTTTGCCTCATGGGAACAGTCCAGCCCGAACTGCCAAGCCATGTCTTCCCTGGACCGAAATCAAGCAACCTAGGACCGGTTTCTGGCTATCAGCCGTCTTCAGCCAGGATAGCTTGACTCCAGTGGTGTGGAGAGCATGGGACTCACGTCTGAGCATATACATCCCACTCGGGGTGACAAATGCAAATCAACAGTTGATGGACAGAATGCAGAAAAATGTCATACATTCACCCCAGTACAGAGATCTGGGCCTAAATCCATCGTTTTTTTGCACTCCACACCACCCCAGTTCAGACATGGCCATATGCAAATCAGCCTTGACCCTGTACCTCATGGGAACAGTCCAGCCCGAACTGCCAAGCCATGTCTTTTCTGGACCGAAATCAAGCATCCTAGGACCGGTTTCTGGCTATCAGCCGTCTTCAGCCAGGATAGCTTGACTCCAGTGGTGTGGAGAGCATGGGACTCACGTCTGAGCATATACATCCCACTCGGGGTGACAAATGCAAAAACAAGAGTTGATGGACAGAATGCAGAACAATGTCATACATTCACCCCAGTAGAGAGATCTGGGCCTAAATCCATCGTTTTTTTGCACTCCACACCACCCCAGTTCAGACATGGCCATATGCAAATCAGCCTTGACCCTGTGCCTCATTGGAACAGTCCAGCCCGAACTGCCAAGCCATGTCTTTCCTGGACCGGAATCAAGCATCCTAGGATCGGTTTCTGGCTATCAGCCTTCTTCAGCCAGGATAGCTTGACTCCAGTGGTGTGGAGAGCATGGGACTCACGTCTGAGCATACCCATCCCACTCGGGGTGACAAATGCAAAACAACAGTTGATGGACAGAATGCAGAAAAATGTCATACATTCACCCCAGTACAGAGATCTGGGCCTAAATACACTGTTTTTTTGCACTCCACGCCACCGCAGTTCCTACATGGCCATATGCAAATCAGCCTTGACCCTGTGCCTCATTGGAACAGTCCAGCCCGAACTGCCAAGCCATGTCTTTCCTGGACCGGAATCAAGCATCCTAGGATCGGTTTCTGGCTATCAGCCTTCTTCAGCCAGGATAGCTTGACTCCAGTGGTGTGGAGAGCATGGGACTCACGTCTGAGCATACCCATCCTACTCGGGGTGACAAATGCAAATCAACAGTTGATGGACAGAATGCAGAAAAATGTCATATATTCACCCCAGTACAGAGATCTGGGCCTAAATCCATCGTTTGTTTGCACTCCACACCACCCCAGTTCAGACATGGCCATATGCAAATCAGCCTTGACCCTGTGCCTCATGGGAACAGTCCAGCCCGAACTGCCAAGCCATGTCTTCCCTGGACGGAAATCAAGCATCCTAGGACCGGTTTCTGGCTATCAGCCGTCTTCAGCCAGGATAGCTTGACTCCAGTGGTGTGGAGAGCATGGGACTCACGTCTGAGCATATATATCCCACTCGGGGTGACAAATGCAAAAACAACAGTTGATGGACAGAATGCAGAACAATGTCATACATTCACCCCGGTAGAGAGATCTGGGCCTAAATCCATCGTTTTTTTGCACTCCACACCACCCCAGTTCAGACATGGCCATATACAAATCAGCCTTGACCCTGTGCCTCATGGGAACAGTCCAGCCTGAACTGCCAAGCCATGTCTTTCCTGGACCGGAATCAAGCATCCTAGGATCGGTTTCTGGCTATCAGCCTTCTTCAGCCAGGATACCTTGACTCCAGTGGTGTGGAGAGCATGGGACTCACGTCTGAGCATACCCATCCCACTCGGGGTGACAAATGCAAATCAACAGTTGATGGGCAGAATGCAGAACAATGTAATACATTCACCCCAGTACAGAGATCTGGGCCTAAATCCATCGTTTCTTTGCACTCCACACCACCCCAGTTCAGACATGGCCATATGCAAATCAACTTTGACCCTGTGCCTCATGGGAACAGTCCAGCCCGAACTGCCAAGCCATGTCTTTCCTGGAGCGGAATCAAGCATCCTAGGACCGGTTTGGGAGTGCATATTTATGAAAAATGTGATGAAATTAAAAATTGTTTCTGTTTTGTTTCTTTTAACTGTTGCCTTACAGGCAGAATTGTTTCATTCTTTCTGGATGGAGAGATAAGTATACCCTCCATATACTTTTCACAAGGGAGCAGCTTTCTGTTCCGCCAGATAAGAATATATAGGAAAATTCCTCATTTAATACCAGGGGGGGAATTTTCTTTTGTCCTGAAGAAAGCCCCGGACCGTACAGGCCATAAAACAAGGGCTGAAACATGTTTGTAAATATTTAGGGTTATAGGACCATTACCTCCAAACGACCTCTTGCATATATATAATTTTAATATACGCTATGCCCCGCGAATAAAGTGATCCCTGGGGAACGCAGTAGGATTTTTATTTTTAGACCCCCTGGCCTACATCTTCTAAGGGCTCCCTGACATACTGTCAATCCCACCCAGATCTTTAGGAGTCAGGGTGAACCCTATGATGAAGCATGACACCAATATGGTGTGAGAGGGTTAACTAACAAAAAGGAGTTGCCTCCTTTCGAGGCCTGGGCAGTAAATTCTGTTCCACTCGCAGAATTTGGGTAAATATGAGTACCATAGAGAACGAGGAATTGCCAAAAATTTCTGCGACCCGCGTCTTCGTGGAATTTTTTGCTTGTTCGCGCTTTCAAAATGCGTGTTTGCTAGATATTTCTCCCAAGCACATGAACAGCATTCGCGAACAGGAAGAAAGCATTGCGAATGGACGTACTAAGCAATTCCGTGTGTTCCCAGAGATTTTGAGTGCTTCAGAGATTTTTGACCGTTTCTTGGAGCTTTGCGTAGCGCGACTATGCAAATTCCACCCTTCCCTGACCTACTCCTTTCCCGCGTTAGAGCGGGGTATGCCACATAAGTCTAATTTTGAGCTTGATGGTTTTCGATGCTTTACGTGTACTGTAGTTAACTTGGCAGGGTGTATCTACTTCCTTGTAATACCTCTCTTATCCCTTAGTGGCGGGGGAGTATGCTACTTCGTCACTTGTTGTTAGTAGTGGGGATGAAGTCCCCTTGGCTGCTGATGGTAGTTGGGGGCCAAGAACCCCTATTGTTGCTACAAATAAGTCCCCGATAGTGGGCTTGCTGAGAAATTGTCAGAGGCCACATCTCCTTTCTCAACCACTCTGCAAAGGGGCCTACTGATGCACTACTGATTGGGGGATGAAGTCCCCTTCCCTGCTGTGGGTCATGAACCCCTATTGGTACCTCAAGTAGATCCCCCACAGCGGGATTGCTGAGATGACAGAGGAGGTCCCGCCCCCTTTCTCAACCACTCTGCTAAGTGGCCTCCTGCCACTTTACTGGCCGGGGGGGATGAAGTCCCCTTCTCTGCTGATGGTCATTGGGGGTCAAGAACCCCTATTGTTACCACAAGTAGGTCCCCCACACTGCCCCCTTTGTCAACCAATCTGCAAAGGAACATCCTGGTGCAATGCTGGTTGGGGTATGAAGTCACCTTGGCTACTATATGTTGTTGAGGGCAAAGAACCCCTATTGTTGCTGTAATTAAGTCCCCCACAGCGGGATTGCTGAGATGTAATTGGAGGCTCCGCCCCCTTTCTCCACAACTCTGCATAGGGGCCTCCAAATGCACTACTGGTTGGAGATGATGTCCCCTTGGCTGCAGAATGTCACTGGGGACCAAGAACCCCTATTGTTGCCACATTAAGTCCCCTACAGAGGGATTACAGAGATGTCGTTGGAGGCCCACCCTTTTTTTCAACCACTCTACAAAGGAGCCTCCTGGTGCACTACTGGTTGGGGGATGAAGTTCCCTTGGCTGCTGAGGGTCTTTGTTGCCAAGAACCTCTTTTGTTGCCACAAGTAAGTCCCCCTCAATGGGATTGCTCAGACCTCCTCTGAGGCCTCTGCCCCTTTCTCAACCCATCTGAAAAGGGGCCTCCTTGTGCACTACTGGTGGGGGATGACGTTCCCTTTGCTTCTGAGGGTTGTTGAGAGCCAAGAACCCCTATTGTTGCCTTAAGTAATTACCCCACAGCAAAATTGCTGAGATGTCATCAGAGCCCCTGCCCCCTTTCTCAGCCACTCTGCAAACGGGTCTCCTGGTGCACTGATGCTTGGGGGATGAAGTCCCCTTGGCTGCTGAGGGTCGTTGAGGGCCAATAATTCCTATTGGTGCCACAAGAATGTCCGCCACAGTGGGATGGATAAGACTAGGACTCCGCTCCACTGGTGGAGTTTTTGCTGAACTCCACAATCCAAGTGTGGTGCTGAGTGGCAATACTCATCAACTCCACCAGCGGAGTAGAGTTTACCACCCACCCCTAGAAGAGATGCAATTTCAATTTGGAGAAAGACATACCGTGATACAGTAATGTACTGTTTTGGGAGAAATTGCCATTCAGCTATGATATTTTCTTGCCTGAAAGGGTTTGCCACCTGAATTTGTGATGGGTTGCTCAGAGGGGCAAACAGTAATTTTGCCTACTTTTTCTGACCTTGTTCCAGAATCAGTAAAATATTCATACGCTAAAAAGTGGGCGTTAGAGCTAGCTCCTGTGTTATACCATAACCATATGGGTGGGATAAGGCATTCCCTTATTATCTAACACCCTCAAAGACAATACCCCATCAACACTGAGGCACAATACAAAGTAGAGATACTCACACAATTTGAGTACCAATGTGTTAAAGAACGTTGCACCTCTCCTATTAATAATCTTTTGTTTCCAGAAATGAAACCAGAACACTCATATTATCCAGCATTAGATTAAAGAACCCTGAACATACCTAAAAGTACATTCACATCACAAAACACACACAACACAACCCTAATGAACAATATAGTTTCTAAGAAATACAAAACAACATTAGCTATCTTGAATGGATTTTCCTTGCATAATATAGTGCCTGAAAGCAGGTATGTGACCACAGTTAGCACTCTCAGCTCTAAAAAACAGTTCTGTCATTTGCTCCAGAGATATAAGAACAGCCCTGAGTTGTTTTCAGCCCAGGTTACCGAACGTTTACAAGAGTTTTGATGATCAGGCATTGTCCTATGTTGATTATATATACATTTGAAGGTGTTGATGACATTTCTACACACTTGAGAAGAGTAGATCACATAGTCCTTGGATTTACTCACTTAAGCTACAAATTCAACATTAAAGAATCGAAGAATGTCCACTTTAATGCCCTGTTTCTGGGATAAGAACTTTCAAGTGAAAGCAAAAGCCTTGCAATGCACTTCTTAGAACCTTCCGGAAGACAGCACTCATCAAATTAATCCTCTGCACCTATTCCTTGCTATAAACAATTAGAATGCGACCTTTGTGAACATTCTAAAGGACCTTCTAGAAGGCAGCCTCATTAAGTTAATTATCTGCACCTCTTCCTTTTTACAAATAATTAGAATGTGACATTTATGAATGTTCTAAAGCAGTTTTATTTAAAGACCGTCCACATTCGTCCCCTTTACTTAGCCTCTTCGCCTGCCACTTACCTGTTTCCCGACTTCCAGGGCTCTGTTTTGCCAACTCTCTTGAAGCTCGTGCTTCGACCTCACAGCAAAGAACATCCTGTGTTAGTCTCCCACCTGGATGGAGAAAAGAACAAGAAGAAAAGGAGAGGCACGTTAACAGACTTGATTTTACTACCTGCTGAGCTCAATCACATCATTGTGCTGCAAAAAAAGGTAACCAGTGTTTTTGTTCAACCAGTACATACTGTTAGCAGGGCTTCGCCAAAGAGGACTTGGGTGAAGCTAACCCGATCCAATTTTGCTGGTGGGTTTGATGCTGAAATCATACTCACTACAGTTTTGAAAATTTTGAAAAAGGAGCCTCTACGGACAATCTAAATGAAAACAAAACAACAACAAAACTAAAGATTGGTTGAGATTTGAAAAGCTTTTGTGAGGTGTTAACTTAGGAGATAGAGTTAATACTAGACTAAAGCCTTATTATTTGATGGTTTATATGTACTATATCTGCCGGTACCATTGACCAGACTAGTGTGAATGCCTGCTGCAGTGTTGCTTTAGACTAGACAAGCCACAGCATCTTGGACTCTACACATTCTCTCCATCCCCACCTTCTTCCCTCTGGGATTTGCCACCGGAGCAGTATCTTCTCCTGTACACCGAGGACAAGTGTTTGGAGTATTCGGAAGTAGTGTTGTTGCCTCATTGGAATCATCTGTGATCCAGGTAGTTGGCTTATACCAGAGAGTATTAGGCCCAGGTTGTATTTGGGTCCATTACCTATATGGGAACCAGAGAGCCCTCACCAATCAGCTTAGAAAAGTCCTGGGTGGTCAGATTCCTAATGTGATCCAGTTTGGGGTTAATATAATGTACCTGACCTCAACAGTGTCAGCAGAGTGGTGACAGAAACACCCTTTGACTAGGAGTGAGCAGTAAACTCCGTTCTGCCGGCAGAGTTGCAGAGTTTTGACACTCCACTCTCTGCATGGAGTGCAGAGTTCAGCAAAAACTACGCTCTCAACGATGTGGTGGATTTTACTGGTGCCTATATAAAATATATTTTTAAAAGGACCTGATCAAGTAATGCATGATCCTAATATGATCGCAATACAGATGAGACCTAGCCCCTCATACTGGTTGTCTTGCGAAGATGTCAGTGCCCTTTCTCACTTTCTCGCCCTAGTTTATGCTGCTGTTGGCTGGGAGGTGGTGTCTCTGTGGCTCTGGAACTTCATTGCGGTGTTCCAGGATCCCCCAACCCTATATATTTTGCATGGATGCCATGGAATGAATATACACCTGAAGGTTGGTAAATATATAGTATTATGCTTCACTTTGCTGTATGGACTGATAACGCAGGCCCTAATATGCTTCTATCAAACAAGTGCTATGTATTTTCAATTTTTGAAACATAAATGTGGACAAAGCAGGGATGCAAAATGGAACTAAGCTGTGTGGTTTGGATGCTATGGTGTATGCATTTACAGATAAACAATGGCACAGTAAAGCTTACTGGGGTTCTGGAATGCTAGTGTTTAGAATGATTTTCTTTACTTGGTAAGCAATTATCCATCATGTTTAGCTTGCAGGCTGTTATCAAGGCCTAAATGTAAATCAGACTGTACACCTCTTAGTTAGCTGCTGCTATATAGATACATTTCTGAGCATCCAAAGGGTGATGTTTAAAAGAAAATGTTTAGATGAAAATGCGTCAGACTGTTCAATAATGTCAACTATTTCCAGGTACTTTTATGAGCAGATTCAAGTTTAGGGTGGCAAAGTCTCTGCCCTGCAGACCAAGAGAAGCAGTGTGAGCATGAGAGCTGACCTACATCGCCCTAGCTCAGGTAGCTGAGAGTCCCAGACTCTCTCTGGTATTTGCTTCTAGGCACTTGCCTCTCCCTGTCCACTCTTTATCTCTACTTACTCACACATACAATTAGCTCATTAGTGTCCCAAATCTGTTGTCTCCCAGCTTGAACCAACCCCTTTTTTGGGGAGCCCTACAATTTTTCCCCAAAAGAATGTGTTCTTGTTCGGTCTCTTTTTTGGCAGTACAGTGCTGGGGAGCCATCTGTAGCTAATTGCTTTTAGACTTTTTTTGTATTTCTGTTGGAGGATACTGTCAACTGAGTCCTGGGGCTGGGGCAAAGTACGGGGGAGATATCATTACCTTTAATTTCATCACTCCTGCTACTGATAGCCAGGACAGAGGTTCCCCCCTTTATGAACCTCTGCTGGCTCCGTGCTTCGGCCAGGCGAATAAAACTTCACACTTTACCTCTTGCACTCCACCTCAGTGTTCACAGTTTATTAACACCTTCATTAGCGAGTGCTCCTCAGGCACAAACATGTGCAACCACCTCCCACTGTCCCAAAATTTAAAGCAGCGCCTTCGAAAAAACACTGTCTAATTGCCACCTTGACTAATTTTCTGAATCACACTTTCACTTCAAAGCTGACAGGCTCTATTATTACCGGAGAGTTCCTCATAAGTAGAGCTCCCAGTTTTATGGTATTCTTTTTCTTTAATATTTCTGTCTGTATTTATCCATTTACATTTTTTGTACACCTTATTGGTATTTATCTATGTGGCGCGGTGGAATGACCTGAGCGTAGATCAGGTCGAGGTAAGTAAGGTTTTATTTTCTTGAGCACACGTTTGTTGCGACTAGTCAGTCTTTCAGCTGCAAACTTGGTGGGATCCGTGGTGGTGGTAGGATTTCCAGGGGTTCAGGCAACCGGGTCTTCTCTCCGTGTCACTTCTCGGCAGTCACGTCAGTGCAGGATAGCCTAAGAGAGCAAGAGAGAAGAGATGCCGCCAATGGGGTTCTCTTCCGGGTAATAACAAATACCAGGGCCGGGTGTGAGGAAGCACCGTTTACACTCATGAGGCAGTGCACAACAATGTGTGAATGACAGTGATTACTGGTGTTGACGGTGAGAAAGGGAAAAGTGTGGGGATTAGGGGAGGGGGCACGCATGTGCAATTATAAAGTAAGTAAAGCTCTGACTGGAGTTTACGGGTGTCCCCTCCTCCCAACCCAGCCCGAGAATCGGTCCCGTAACTGTAGAAGCCACGCTCCTCCAGGAACGTGGCTTGGGGATGAGCGGGAACATTGGCCTCCTGGCACTTGCTCCGTTGTACACGAGTCTTCATCTCTCTGATACTCCTCGCTGACTCCGGGACACTTATCGCTTGTACTGGATACCGCCGCTGCTTTTTCGTACTCCTCCTTCACGTCATTGACGTTGCAGACCTCGCTGTGTTCTTCCTTACTTTTAACCAATGGCCTCCCGATGACGTTCAGAGGGGGTGTAGCTTTGTCGCAGTAGAAGGCCCAGTTAAAGGTAGAAAGCTCCTTTTCTTCGACTTAAGTCCGGGCTGCCTCCCAGGTCCAATCATCCTGTTGGGGACCAAAAAAAGAGGGTGATGGGGGTAAAGCAGTCCACCAATTTGTGCTGCGTTCTTGTGACCCTGTCTGCGGACCTTCCCGGTCACAATCTATATTTATTTTGTGTTTTGCGAATATATGGAGGTACAAAATGGTTTATTTCTGCATTTATTTAACTGACAAACATGCACTCATACTTTGCTGCCTGTCGTGTTTTAGCAAATTAAGCAGCCAACTGTAGCAGAACACTACACTTGAAGGTAAATATGAGCATTATAATACAAATATATGTTACCATACACCTGCATTTAGGGAAATCTCAACCTTTTTTTAACTTTCCATGCTGCCTATTTGCTCAGCTGTTGTCCTAGAATTCACAAAAACAGCATGAAGAGTCACCCACAAGAAGCACACTTTTCTATATTTTTCTACTTTTAAAAATAAATACAGACAGGAAACACTTTGTTTTCTGTCTGTAATTATCTGTAAAAATCAGTAAAAACAGAAAACCGAGAGATCTTAATCATAAACCAGCAGTTGCATCTGGGCTTTGCCTTGTTGTTTCAACGGATTTGTACAGACATTTGCTGTAATAGCATGCACTTATTTCAATGTTGGTTTTACTTAGGGGTGGCCAAACAATACTCAGCTCACTCACGGAACTCTGTGGAATTCAACGGAGTTTGTCAGCGTCTCAGAGGAATTCCACAGAGTGAAACTCCACAAGCTCCGCCCAGGCATACCTTTGACATCAATGAATGTTTGATTGTTTTGCAGAAGCTGAATAGCTTCCATGATGCACAGAGCAATATCCAAGTAAAACACACTGCCACTGCGAAGCGCAGGAAGCACCAGGCACTGGAATAAATAGTGGACATGAAATAATGTTTGCCATCTTACAGAGTACCTGTACCTGTCATGGCTGTTGAAGGTACCAGTACTGTACTTTTACTGCCCCTTGCTGGTTGCAAAAACAAGATATTTGTGTCAATCGATTTCATCAAACAGCTCCATGTGGCTGGTTCTACACAGTAGGCCACTGGGGATCCTGTGTAGTTGCCTGAATTTCCCCGCTACAATAATGGAAATCCCATTAGAAGCTTTGATCAGTGATGAACCTTCTACTCCCTGGCTGGGGATAGGAAATAATGAAGTATCTCTTCTACCTGCTAAATCAACAACTACTACTCCAAACAACTTGTAGAGAAACACAGATTTCTGTTAGTAAATTCAACATGGACAGTGGCTATGCTAAAACACCACAAAATTATCACACCGGCTCTAGTTACTTTGTCAACTTTTATGACTTTTCCTCAGAATCAACTGACCCTCCTCTGCTCCTACCCCTATGATGTCGTTTTTGGCTGAAGAAGATGTACTTTGTTCCTCCATGGATGTACCTGTGGAATACAGGTTTGTTACTATTCCTCGTCCTTTGGATTGCTTTTGTGACAGACTTTTTCCATTCTTCATCACACAAAGAGCTAAGAGACCTTTTCCTGGTGAACATTACTGCTGTTCAGGTTCCTGATGGAATTGATTAGGGTAGGGTAATGTATGATATAATCGGTCCAACTGAACTTTTGCAAATACTATATGTATTCCGCATTTCATTTCATGACATTATCATGCCTTTTATTGTTTCCGATGATTAGGACATTGATATAGTGCATGAAATGCTAGAAGATCTAGAGTATTCCACTATTTTTAACTCCGTTGATATGTATGATGGTTCGACTAATTATGATGAAATGTTTTGTCTTCAATATTATAGTCACCACTTCTTGCATAAAGCAAACACTCCACATGCAGTATTTAATTACATACAATGAGAACACTGCCCTACACCGCCACACGGTAGCTCACATATGTTTGCATAGAAATGTGCATATTTCTGTGTTACAATACAGCTAACCCAGTGTCTTATTAATATAGGTTCTCACCATCATCAGCAAAGATAAATATGCTCACTGATACAAAGCGGTTATATTCTGAATCTTTTCTGTTCCAGTTGTCCACGCAGTGGTTTGACTTTTGGAGGGACACAGTTGTTCTTAAATCAATTTGTGGAACTAAAGATTGTCAGTCTCAGGAGAAGGAGGAATTATTCAGAGCATGCAAGATACACAGATTTTCCTGAACAAAACTGTGCATCAGACATCATGAGTTGGACTGACTAAGATTAAAGATTAAAATACACCTGACATTCCCACATTTGCACGTTTTGTGAATTGGCAACGGTTCACAAATTTCACAGAGGAAACATTAGACACCACGCTTCGCAATGGCTCATACAATTAGTCAGGGACCAACCAGAGTGGATGGTTAATGTGGCTGTTAAATACTAATGGATGCCATGCACGTGTCCTGGATTACAGGCCTGATCCATATTACTCTCAGACACACCACTTGGGGTGGTAACACCATACAAGCAGTGCCTTGATTGCCTAAAAACCTCAGCATTTTCCCATGTGAAACGGCACTTGTCCCTTCTTTCTGATGACATGGGACTATAGCACTTTTTAATAAGTCCTCAAAAACCACATCAATTCTGCTTTTTGTATGCATTGCACAATGAAGTGTGTAAAGTTTTCCAACAGTGGGCTGTGAGAGACTGCACAAAATTGACATGGCTGATTTAGAAAGGGTTCTAGCAGTAGTTGGTTGTAATTTGAAATAGTGTTAGGAGGTAAGGTTCAGTTAGTAACCACTTTGAAAATGTATTTAGCAGAATTCTCCGATGTCAGAATCCTTTGTGTGTAGTAAGTATTTTTTTCTGTAATCAGAGTGGCTTTATATTTGTTCAAACACAATTAATATTTTTCTTTTTCTGCTTAATCATATCCCTTCCTCCACAGACTTCTGCAGGCCTATTTTAAAAGTCCGAGGTTCTCTGTGATCCAGTGGGCAGAAGGCTTATTTCTTCTAGAAGTAGTGGTTTTAATAGGAACTGTGAGGGTTAGGGCAGTGTAACGCGGTACACCGTCACGAGAGAGTGGACACACAAGACGAATGGTGGCCCACCGATTCCTCCCCTCCTTCCCCTCAGGACTACCAGGAATCGTGGCAGCCACTACCGCAAAGGGAGAGAAGTCAAAGCGGTGCCTTTAAGTGGGCGTGTACCACAAACGAAGATCCACCCCTGCGCGACGCGGATCTCACAGCAGCCAGTAAAGACCAGGAAGAACACCAGTCGGCGTGTGACGACACCGGAGAAGACGGAGCGAGGAGTGTGGAAGAAGACGAAAACGAAGAACGGCGCAAGCCGGGAGGAGAAGAAGATGAGCCAGGAGGCCAATGGATTCAGGCTTCGCCATGCCACACTCCAGAGGGAGGAGTGTGGCTATCACAGGTACGGTAGAAGCTTTCGAGGTGGGCGGGAAGAAGGAGCTCAGTTCCGCCATAGATCCGGAGGCACTGTAGTCTCAGTGCAGCCGGTTATTCATAGGTGTACATATTGTAACTATACCGCAACCCCTTTCCCCTTGTCTACCTCCTTTCCCCGCACTCTTTCCCCACCACGAAACCTCCACTATTGCCTGCAGTATACAGCACCAGTCAGCGGTGTCCCTCACTTCCCTGGTTCCCCTTGGGATTTACACAGTATGAGGACGTGAGAGTAACGGTCCTTCTGTTTATGTTTTGTTCTATACGGCCACGTCGAGAGAGGGTCCCAAGGAGCTGCCAGGAGGGCGACCGCGAAAAGAGAAGAGACACCACAAAGAAAGCCTCACCACGGATCCCTCTGAGTTTGCCCGGGAAAGACTGACTTTTCGCCACAAAAAGCTATATGTAAAAATAAAACCTGCCTTACCAAGACAAAGTCTCCAGCCTCTCTCTACCTCCCCCGTTACAGGCAGATTGTAGCCAATTAGGATAATTTGAGGGTTCTACTTCTGGCGTATTAGTGATGCAAGGCAAAGTATCCAGAAGGGTGTCATGGATAAACTCAATGTTTATTTTATTCCAGTCAAATATAGTGATCTAATGAGTAAGTAATTTATTAGAGTTAAATGGGATTTTAGGCTTTATATCGAACAGGAGTGCAGGGTGGTCTGACCATGTTAAAGGAATGGGGTCTTTCATAATCACAATGGTATTATTTGTGAACAGGTCATGCAGTATATGTCCTACTGAGTGGGACTTGTTCTTTATTAGTCCTATTTCAAGGGGGTTGCTAAAATTGTGCAAAAAGTAAATACTTCATCATCATCTGTAAGTGCTTGTTTAATGACTGCTGACAGCGTATTTCTGATGACAAGGACAATGCCTCCTCCTCATTTTAGAGGTCTATCTATAAGGTAAAGGACAAATTTGGGAGGGGTAGTGGGCAGTAAGTCCAGTCCTGAGGTTTGAGCAATCCAGGTTTCGGTACCTTAATGCCACAAGCTTGTTTTCACCTTACAATCTAAGTAAACAGCAAACCATCATTGCAAGTAAGAAGGCAACATATACTATGTTGCACATAGAGAAGTTGGGGAAGTTACCATTCACTGTTGCAGAAATACCCTCTGTGGATTGGATAATCCACAAGTTTATTTCTTTGCCAATTTTGACATTTTACTTCCAATACTGTTTACAATTCCATCAAGTAGGCAGATACGAAGCACTAGGAGAAGGATAGGTTCACGAGTCATGGATCTTTCCTTTTAGATATAATTGTAAGAATTGCGAGACTGAAGTCTTTCTTAGCAGAACTGAACATGAGAATACTTTAGGGCATTCCTTGGTGTGTAGGGAGGTTTCTTTACAGGTGTATGTAATGCATCCACTGCAACTTTGTCCTACAGTCTTAAAGGTTCTCAATCTGCTGTGATATGTCCAGCTATCAAATTGCTCTCAAACTGGAGTTATTTGTTGTTGAACGATCAGAACTAATGAGGCATGAAACCAGGCATGGCTTATCTGGTAATGGTTTCTGCAGTTGTGACCTGTTACACACAAGCACTGTTTCCACCTGCCTGGACAATTGGGGAGGCCATGTTTTAGCCTTCAAGAAAGCTTTCGAATGTGCACTTTGAAGCATTGGGCAGATTGAAACCTTATTGTTCCAGAAGGTTTTGGCCTTAACATCTGCTATGAGAAGACGTTTGATCTTCAAGCTGCAAGGTCTTCTTCTGAGATACAGGTGCTACTCTGCACTAATTCCCAGCTAGATTTTAGGGACAGTGTGCACCGCATTTTTAACATATCTAGTGCTGCGGGAGTGCCGCACACTTTTAAGAAAATAGTCTCTGGCTTGTTTACTACCTTCCAGACAGTCTTCAGAGTAATTCCATCATTCATACACTCCATGTCTGGAAGCATTTATGAAGGTCTTCCAATGGTCCTGATTGTTGGGGATTTGATTTCACTCTTTCTTCTTCACAGTGGATGTCCCATCAAGAGGCCAAATTGAACTGGCACTTCCACATTAGCTCCTGAGTCATGTACGCCTGGTACAATGTTTTGGCGCACCCTTTCTTTAGAAGATAATGAACACTGGTTCTTGTGTTTTGGGTCGTGCAGCCCATATTCCGCTCTCTTCTGTGCACTTTCGAGTGTTCCCTTGGCACATGCATAAGAATGCAACTGGTTCAGTCACCGGACATTGACCCCCTGTTGAGCCCAATAATGGCCCACTTGTAATGTTGTCCTTTGTGCTAGTCACTGCTTCTGAGCGCATTCTATGAACCCTCCTGGGATGCTTCTGCTCCTAATGATCTGGATCTTGGCTCCATGCATCCATGATGTGTATGTGTGCATTCGCCATAAGCGTCCACGTTTAGTTGCCATGGTCTTTAAAAAAATTATAAGTATATATTTTTCTTTATGCTAATATGAATCACCATTCGCAACAACTAGTGGCAAAGCTAATATCTTGTGGGTCACCATTGAAAGAGAAGACCAGATGTGTTGTATTGTATTGTAATTGCATTTATATAGCGCTTACTACCCCTGATGAGGCGTCAAAGCGCTTTTTGGCAGGTAGCACGCTACTCCGGGACCCATAGAGGATTAGTGTTGAATTAGTGTTGAATTAGTATAGTGAAACATGCAAGTACAATTTAAGTAGTGGATAGGTTAGTCAGTTATTTGGATTTGGAATGATAGCAGAAGGATAGAGGAGGACAAAGGTTTAAAGGATTAGTGGTGAATTAATATGGTGAAATATGAGGTAATTTCAGTGGTGGATATTAGTCTGTTACTTGGAGTGAGAAGGATAGCGTAGGGATAAACGGGGAAGAAAGATTTGCATTCATCTAGCACGTGTTACCCCTGATGGGTGTTGAAGCGCTTTTCTGGCGAGTAGCACGCCACTCCGGAACCCATAAAGGATTAGCGTTGAAAATTAGTATAGTATAAATATGAAGTAATTTGAGTAGTAGATATGTTATTCAGTTATTTGGGCAGTATATTAGTATAGTTGAAATGGAATTTGAGAAGTTAACATGTTAGTCTGTTAATTTTGATTGAAAAGGAAAGTGGAGGGGTAAAAGAGTGAAGGATTATTTTTTTTGTAGGTCTTAGCAGTAGGAAAAGGCTTTTGGATGAGTAAAAAGGAGTTTTGGAGTGGAGGAGTCAGAGGGGAGAGTTTAGAAAGATTTTTTAGGGGATCGGTGTAGTAAAAAGAGGTGTCAGATGATGCAAGGAGGGGTAGAGCAGGAGAAAGTCTAGAAAGGGTTATTTTGGCGATCATAGTAGTGGTATGGGGTTTGAGAAAAATGAGAGAGTGGATGCAGAGGATATTTTGATAGATGTATAGAATGAGAGATAGGGTAGTGCATTGGAAGGAGTAGTAGAAAGAAGTTTGAGATGAGTCAGTAGGTTGGGATAAAAGATATATTGAGCGAAGTATAAGCTGAGAAAAAGGCTAGTGCATTCGAAATGGTAAATTAGAAGAAAGTGATAAATATAGAGATCCATAAGTACATTGAAAGTATATAGATACATAAAGGGAGTAAGTATATTTAGATTAAATGTATTGATAGAGGCACAGGATGAGAAATAGGGTAGTGCATTGGATATGCTTTTTCAGGAGAAAAGTAACAGACACGCAGATCCAATTACATGGAAGGTACATGGATGCCCAATGCTCTGTTTGTGGAAGTGGATGGTGTGGGCTGGGTATTGCTAAATGAGAAAAAGGGCAGCATTTCTGGTCCTAGTCCCAACCAGTCTTGAACAGGCTCAAACAGGCAACTACCCTTGTCCTCTCCGTCCTTAACAGGCTCAAACAGGCAACTACCCTTGTCCTCTCCACCATTAACAGGCTCAAACAGGCAACTACCCTTGTCCTCTCTGCCCTTAGCCTCGACGCCCGGGCTGAGACGCTCTAACCCTGGCCTTTTATAGCCCTAGTAATCAGGTGACCATTTCAGCCACTGGGAACCCTAGCCGTAACACTATCCAATCACAACACTAGCCCTAAAATCTAGAACCAATAGAATTATTTATTTATTATTTATTTATGGTTTTTCTAGAGCGCGTAGTCACCCCTAGGCTATCCCAGCGCTGAACCTCTTACTCACAGGGGGGGATGGTCATGAGTGAAACTGGCTCAGGGGAAGAGTAAGGTTTTAAGCGATTTCCTGAACCGCAGGAGGTTTGGTTCTGCTCCAGGACCAAGACCAGGACCTTACAGCCAATCTTAGCCCTATTCCAAACACCCAATCAGTTCAAAAACCCTGATCTCTACATCCAAGAAAGGTCTTAGCCCTACCAGTAGTCCCAACCCAAGTCCAAGCAGCCAATGGTACAGGTAGCCCTAGTCCCTACTTCCAATAGAAAGCCTAACCCTACTCTTAGTCCCACAACTAGTCCAACAACCAATCACACCAGAAGCCCTAAATAGCTACTTCCAATTAAAAGTCTAACCCTAGCCCTAGTCCCACCCTACTTCCAACAACCAATAACATAGGAATCCCTAGTCCATACTTCCATTCGAAATCTAAACCCTAGCCCTAGTCTCAACCCTACAATGATTTATTCACAGACCCAGAAACCAATAAGAACCCTCAAATACCCAACCAAGGAGGACATTAACCCTAACCCAATAGAAACACCAGAATCAACCACCAATCAGTGTACAAATGTGCCAACCACTAGTAGACCATATAAGGTCCCAGCGACCTCAGACAAGGTTTGCTGGCCAGGGAGTTGGAAGCTGCTTCTCCTGTTCAGAATCTCCAAGGAAACAGACAGGCTCAATCCACACTTTGGACTTCTGCAGGTAAAGGCTTCACTAACTCGAAATCTAACCATACTGTTTGAATAGAGCTTTACTCCCCCTGCTGGCCAAAACACGAAGTGCACAGGCCCCAGTAAATACAGTTTAAACAGCTCACAGAAGCACACTCTGATGTAAAAGATCCCTGTTGCTGGGAGGGGGGAGGCAGGGGGGCTGCCTCACTGGCTTGTGAACACAAAATGGTGGCTGGGGGTGCACTGTTTTAACAAACAGGTCTTAGCACAGACCAAAGGAGAAATTTGGAGGGAAAACAAATTTGTCACCAAGGAATGAGAGGGACAAACTACAGAGGTTGGACTGCAAATCCCACAATTCAACACGTTAAATGCAAGCAATCATGGGCAGGGAAAAAACACAAGTTTAAAACCCAAAACAGGTGATAAAATATGCAATCACAGGCAGGTCAAAACTGCAATTTTAAACTGTAACAACCACATGCAAAGACAGTAATCACAGAAAGGGAAAATCATTTTTTAAACAACTTTTGTTTTGGGAAGAGACAGCGCTAGTCTGTCTCCTTACCACTTCCTGGACTCTGCTCACTGCAATCTGGGGCACAGGTAGGCTGCAATTCAGAAGATGGAGGAGAATGATTTGGGGTGCACCCAGCAAGGCCTTAAGGGGCCTGGGCAGGTGTGAGAGGAGGGCTCAGACTTGCCTGGTAGCTGAATAGCCAATGGTCTGCTGGCCTTGGGGTGGGGGCTGGGCAGCTGCTTCTCCTGTTCAGAATCTCCTAGGAGACAGACAGGCTCAATCCACACTTTGGACTTCTGCAGGTAAAGGCTTCACTAACTTGAAATCTAACCATACTGTTTGAATAGAGCTTTACTCCCCTTGCTGGCCAAAAAACAAAGTGCACATGCCCCAGTAAATACAGTTTAAACAGCTCACAGAAGCACCCTCTGATGTAGAATATCCCTGTTGCTGGGGGGGAGGCAGGGGGCTGGCCTCACTTGCTTGTGATCACAAAATGGTGGCTGTGGTGCACTGTTTTAACAAACTGTTTTATTTTGCATGGAGTCATCTCGGGCAGTGGTTGTGTTTCCTTTCTCTCTACCTAGCCTAAAGATGCTCCTCATTGCTCTCTTTTCACCCTAATGCAATGATGCTCCTATCCCTGCTTCCCCTCCCACTTCCGTTCCCACTCTCAGTGTAAAATTGTTTTTTAATATCTTTTACGCGAGCACAGCAGCTGTATATTGCTGCCTGGCAACTCATTTTCCTTTTTTGTGCATATTGCGCACTTGTTTTCTTTTTAAGAAAAAAATGTAATTTACCATTCTAAGATGGTCATTCGACAAGTTAGAAAAGTAAATTAAAGATGACCGTCAGGCATCACAACATATGTATGAATATATGCCTCAGCACAGGTGTGCTCAAGCATCACGACGTTTGCGGGCATACGGCTCTTATCTTAAAATGGCTTTTCTTCAGTAGAAAAAAAATGTTTTTCAATAGAAAACCCATTTCAAGATGGTTGTCGGTGTGTGTGCATGTGACTTGTCATCGTCGTTTGCAAGTCTGTAGCAAAAAGTATTGGCCAATGCTCGGTCCTCACAAGCCGAGCCCTATTGGCTTAACAAATGTTTTCCTTTTTTCCAATTTAACCGAGCACACGACGTGGAAACGCTCATAAATAACCAATGAATTAAATACTGGAATGCAATATTTGAAAAAAATGCAAAGTCCATTCTTAGTTTCCACAAATTCTAATCTTGTGAATCTGAGTTATCCTGTTCTAGAACAAAAGCACATCGCCTGACTCCAAAATGGCGGCCAGTGTTGAAAACGGCCGACGGAGCCGATCCTGAATATCTGGAGACTCTTGGGGGTGTACAGCACCATCGGGACAGAGGTGAGCAGCGGACCACGCGCTTCCAGGGACAAACCTAAAGGGAATTTCTCTCTCTGCAGCAAGGACATAATAAACAAATGATGGTAAACACACAACTGTTGCTGCGTCCTGCCTTTCTCCCCCCGGACTTGCTGGCTCTGGCCGCACTCTTCCTGGACTTTCAGACCTGGACCTCTGTGTTCCCCGCCATTTTCTTTTTATGACTCACTTCTTCTTCTACCTTTCTCCTACGCCTTTTTAGCGATCTCTGACCTCCCCCCTCTGTCCTAGTGACCTCTCTATTGTCCCCCCTGATGCCTCTGACACAGTCCTCGCTGTCTTACTTGTTACTATCTGCTTCCCTCTCTGGTTTGTCTCACTTTCCTGCCCTTCTCTGTCCCTCCCTTGGTGCTGTGACTGTATATCCAGTCATATCCCCTCCCTATGTATATAGAGATAACTCTAATCACTAGTATATGCAGTAGACCGGTGTGCTCTCTTCCATTTCTATGTGACTCTTAGAGTATATCCATGTGTATCCCCTCCCTATGTATATAGAGATAACTCTAATCATTAGTATATGCAGTAGACCGTTGTGCTCTCTTCCATTTCTATGTGACTCTTAGAGTATATCCATGTCTATCCCCTCCCTTTGTATATAGAGATAACTCTAATCACTAGTCTATGCAGTAGACCGCTGTGCTCTCTTCCATTTCTATGTGACTCTTAGAGTATATCCATGTCTACCCCTCCATTTGTATATAGAGATAACTCCAATCACTAGTATATGCAGGAGACCTTTTTACTATCTTAGAGTATATCCACGTGTATCGCCTCCTTGTGTGACTTTACATCTTGTACATTTGCAATTTTTTCCGTGTGTATCTTTCTTTTGTAACGCATGTAATCCTAAATCCTTATGTTTCTCAACTGGTGCTTATGTAAAGCGCTCTGACACCTTCGGGTAAAGTTCGCGCTGTAGAAAATCGCATAAATAAATAAATAAATAAATAAATTTGCTCCTGTTTTAATGTCATCCTGCTTTTTATTTCTGAATGAATGACAACGAATCAGACACGTGCTGAAATCGTTATTTTTTGCACAATTCTCCTTTTGTTCATGTGCAGCTGAAAAATGCCCACATACATTATCTGCCTTTGAGTTCATGTCTGTCACAATGATTAATCAGAGCACGTTTCAGTGGTGATCTAGCGTTCCCGTGGAGGCCTACATGCAGGGAGGAATAACTCACTCAACACATATCTACCACCCGCAAACAATATTTAATTCTTTTTTTGTTTTGCTGAATTAGACTTTCGGGAAAACAGAGATACGTTGTTTTTTTATTATCTCAGTAGCCCCATGGAACATAAATAATTGTGATAATGCGTCATTTAATCCACGTGAAGGTGCCGCCGTAGGTTTTGAGAATTTTGCACACAGCGCAAGAGGAACGGCAAGGTTGGCAGAATGAATCCAAGTGATTAATAATTTACGAAACATCGGGGGTCTTTAACCAATCCATCAAATACACCATTTTAAGGGGTGGTCCGATTACTGGGCTCTGACACTAATATGCCTCTTACCACTGTGGTTTTCAATGATAATACGATTTTGCATGCACGTGCGGTAGTTTGTTCATACCTTAAGGGACCACTTAGAAAGGAGCATTAAGGCAATTGATTGTTACCATTTATTAATTTGTTCTTGCTGCCCGGACAATTTTGAAACAATATGCAAATCAGTAAAAATATTACACCGATGTTAGATCTTTGGGAGGGCCTGCAGTGCAAGATAATATAGTGTAAAGGTATATTTGGAGAGAGTTCCAGAGATTAGAAGCATTATGATAACTGTATTGAGACTACTTGGGTGGAATTGTGTCCAGGCCAGATATTGGATGACATATGGATAAATGAACTAACATTAGGGATCACGATTTCCTAATTGTAATTCTCTCTGAATCGCAATTTGGAAATCGGTATTCCTAATGTATGAAACTCTTTTGTGTTTCATTAGCAATTTCTAGTGGGCTGCAAATGGACCTTACTCATGCATATTGATGAGGTAGGTCGTAATTTGCGACCCATTAGGAATTGCAGCCATCACAGGTCAGCAGACCACCATGTCTGTGACTGCTTTTTAATAAAGCAATATTTATATATATTTTTTTATAAATACAGCCCGTTTTCCTAAAAGGAAAACGGGATGAGTTTAACAAGAAAAAAATCTAACCTTTCACTGCCTGCTCTTCAAAAATATTTGTTATCCATTCTCAAAGGGGAAGGGGTGGCCAGGCGACCCCTTTCCATTTCCAAATGGGTTACCACCTCCTTCAAGGAGTCAGTAAAATCTGAGGGGCAGATTTACAATTACTGGCGCATCCCTGCATATCGGCAGGGATGCGCCAGTAATTGTGCGCCACAGCTCCACCACCCTTTATGCGCCGCATTTACAATGCGGCGCACCATGGGGCAAAAACGGCACAGATGCGTCACGCGGGGCATTGCTGGAGTTGCGTCGCAAGCGCGACGCAGCTCCAGCAATGATCATGGGGGCCCTATGAGCACAATGCTGCATCAATCCTTACGCCTGCTTCAAGCAGGTGCAGGGTTTTGATGCAGCCTGTGCCCAAAAGTGACTGAGTGAAATCTTGTAGATTTCATTCAGCCACTATTGGGAGGTGTTCCTACACCGGAACGCCCCCCCGTTCAATGGTACGCCTCTTCTAGCCAGGGCTTTACAACGTGACGCATCTGAGAGATGCATCACGTTGTAAACACCCCGCACCATGGTGCATCTTTTGCGCCGCCGCTGCATCACAAAAGTGACGTAACGGCGGTGTAAAAGTGGCGCAAGGGGCTTGTAAATCTGCCACTGATTGTTTTGCAAAACATTTATTCATCCCATTCAGATTTGGTATTTGAAAAGGACGCCCTAAACACACAGCTACCACATAACGAAGTGCAAACACAAAATGCAATTTGGTAACGTGCTACTGAATTGCAATTTGTGTTTTGTACATATGAAAATGCATTTTTGCGGTCATAAATGGCCCAATCAGCCGTTTCCGACCACAAAAATGCTTCGTACATATGGTCCCTAGAACACTGGTGTCTAGAACTAGTGTCACTGGAATGTTGCATTGCTATTTTCACAGGCCTGTAAGGCTAAAATCAGCCTTCGCTCCGATCAACTTGTGCCAAATGTCACTAAGTGCAAGTACTATTTTTGGACCAGTAAGTAGGAGGGATAAAAAAATATTGATAAATGAACTGACACCAGTTCAGTTAATATTCAATTCTTGATAAGTTATTTTTCACTTGGGCAGCATACTCCAAAAACTAGTTATCTCTCATCATTTTGGTTTTCACATGTCTTTGTTCCAAATACTGCAGGTGGTATTTTAGACCAATAAGGGGGTTGAAGAAACATTGAAAAATAGTCTGACACCAGCTCAGTTATTATTTAGCTCTCAAGAACTTATTTTTCACACAGGCAAACTGTTACAAAACTGGTTCTAGATCATTTTTTTGGTTTTCACGTCTCTATAATGACATATTTGATGACATTTGAAGCTTGAGTCAAAATTGAAGTTCGAAAGATGATAAGCTTGTGGGCTTTAGATCATGACATACGGAAGCAAACAGAGTTGCAGGTAACATTGTATCCCAAATTTAAAGCTCTTTCTGTATTCATTTTGTTTAATACGCTGGCTGTACCTTTCTACCAACCAGTCTGTTTGCAGGTGGTATGCCGTTGTCCTTATATGTTTTATGCCCAACTGACAACAGACAGCTGTCATCATTCTGGACACAAAAGGTGTCATACGGAAGCAAACAGAGTTGCAGGTAACATTGTATCCCAAATTTAAAGCTCTTTCTGTATTCATTGTGTTTAATACTCTGGCTGTACCTTTCTACCAACCAGTCTGTTTGCAGGTGGTATGCCGTTGTCCTTATATGTTTTATGCCCAACTGACAACAGACAGCTGTCATCATTCTGGACACCAAAGGTGTTCGTATCTGTCAACATGTATTTTGTAAAACCCACCCAGGAAAATATTTCATACATGGATTGTGCTCTGGTGTAAGTTTAAAAAGCTCGTAAGGATTTGGCCTCGGGTTTTAATGATGCTTAGTCACCCAACACCAATATGCACTCATGACGACAGAATGATAGTAATTGAGGCCCACACTCTGGAAAGGAATGTTTATTAAAGGAAGAGATACTAGAGGGGCAAGTTCCAAAATACTGTTTGATTTGATCATAAATACTTGGGCAGAACAGTCTTTCGGACACATACTCCTCATATTTATCCCTCCCCTAACGACCTTCATTTTTGTGGACATAAACTGGATCAAATATTTGTTTTCTATAAGGGGTAGATACCAGCACCTGCTTCCTGTTCTTTTCTGGGTCTATCCCATAAGCTAATATTCTTTTAAAAACAATATGGTCCGACCATGTCTTGGTCTGTAGCATTTTCATTTCTTTCCGGTCTAAGGACATAGTGGGATCCTCTAGTTGGCCTGCCCTCAAATTTTACTCTCCTTCCCAGTCTTCTTATTTTCATTCTTCTTCCAGCAAAAACCCACTCTTTGACACAAATATCTAGGATAATTTATTATTTTTTCCTTCCAACCTCCTGAACAAGACTCAGTGGGTTGATGAGGCGCTATCTCAATATCCTCATTTTTAAAAAAAAGTGTTTCCTTCCACCAGATTTTTACCTATTTCATACTGTGTTAGAAGTAAGATGGAAAATTGGGCTGTGCAGCCCTAAAATAAATTTTCCCCATGGTCTGGAACCTTACCAGCCTCTATGTTGTTTTTTCTTTTTCGTATATCTATGGGCAGCAACAGCAGGATTCTTCTTTTTGCCTCTGCGGACACAGGTTATCCAGAATCCGGTGTCATCTTTATAAACCCTGGGCGGGGCTGGTGTAGTGCCACTACCCGGAGTTCCACAAGTTGGAAAAAATCTCAGCGGAACTCTGCTCTGCTCCCCGCCTACTCCGCCGGAATAAAAAATATTTAAAAATGAATTTCAAAAGAAATAAGCATACTTACCTGTACTGCGGCATCACCGGGCTGCCCTCCTCCTCCTCCCTGTCTCTCTCCTGCACGTCCCCTAAATCGTACGTACACCTTGATAGAACTGCGCATGCATGTGCGCGCATGCGCATTTCTCGCAAGACGTCTTGTGAGAACTGCACATGTGTGAATGCATGTGCAGTTCTCTCAAGATGTACGTCCGATGTAGGGGGTGTGCAGGAGAGAGACGGTGAAAAGTAGGAGGGCAGCCCGGGGAAACCGAGGTACAGGTAAGATGGTTTATTTCTTTTTAAATACATTTTTTATATATTTATTATTAAGGTGGTTGGAGGAGGGGAGCCTATTTTAGCAGGGGGGCAGGCTAACTCTGCTCCACTGCAGAGTCAGTTATTTTGACCAAACTCTGCGTTCTCAGCATAGCGTGGAGTAGGCAATTCTTCGCACACTCTGCTGGCAGAACGGAGTTCTCTGCCCGCCCTCAATCTTTATTTTCATGTGCCTTCACCAGGTTTTCTTGGAGCACAGTTTATTGGCAACTGGTGTCTGCTAATGACTGGACTAGATAATTATGTACCTTTATGAACTGTCTATATGGATTTTCTGGCTCTGCGTATACATTATTTGTCCTTTCAATGCACCTATTTCAACTGGTCCGGACTTCTTTGGGCAGTTTGGGCATTATGGGCCCAGAACCACACTCAAACCACAGAGGCCCCATTTGAGCCAAGGGAGAGGTGGAAATGGAAGACATAGAAATGACCTTCCTTTCTTCATCATTTGTCAATTCTCCCTTAATGTTATTAAAGCTTTTTGAGGTCACAGTTTGCTGAGGTTTCTTCCTGCTCTCTTAGTTGAGCATCCGAATATCCAATCTTGTGATCTATAACCAGTGCATGCTTTTTTTACAGCACAGATCACATTCAATTGATGCTGTTCATTTACCAATTTCTGGATATCATCTGGTGGTGATTCCAAAAATTGTTCTAATTCTATAATATCTATGATTTTCTCTGCAGTATCAATGTTAGTGTGTGGAATCTTTTTTCTCAAATCTTTTATTCAGAAGCAGGGAGCTCCAAACTCTCCCCTAGGGTCCATTTGTAATGTCAATGGTAATGCTCATGGTAATAGTGGCAGTACTGGTTTTGGCATTGGTGGAGTGCACTCTTTCTGTTTACAATGCACGTATGATATAAAGAATCAAATGAGTGATGATTGAGAGTATTTTTTAATGTAAAATAGTCCAATGTGCATTGATATGCAAAGGCACTCCCTAGGAGACAGAATGATACACCAAACAGCCAATAGAATAAGGTGACAGAGTAATACACCTCTTACATCGTTTACAATGCTGTCAAGACAGGCCAAAATAATGCAATACATATGCAGAATAGAGCAAGAGAAATACATAAAATGCCAAACAAGAGATGAAGAAAAGATGTCTATAATAATAATAATAAAGACATTTATAGAGCGCATGGTTACGCCATCCCGGCGTGTCCCCGCGCTAAAAGATAGAGGAAAAAAACTCGCCAGGGGAGAGGACAGTGCGAGGCAGAGGACATTATAGTGAACTATGAGGAGAACAGATGAGTTTTAAGTTGGCGTCGGAAAATAGTTTCCAAAGGCTCCAGGCGGAGACTGATGGGAAGTTTGTTCCATCCTATGGCAGCCGCCACTCTAAAGGACCGACCTCCCATTTTTTCTCTCCTATAGCGGTGGGTCACAAGCGTGCCCATACCGCCTGATCTAAGTGATCTGCGTGGTTCATACCAAGTAACCAGACCTGTCAGATATCCGGGAGCTTTATGCCAAAGGATCCAATGACATATTAGGAGGGCTTTGTACATTATTCTTTTTTTCACTGGGAGCCAGTGGAGGGCCTCAAGGGCGGTTCTAGAGTTGGCTCTTCTTGGGATTCTCAGCACTAGGCGGGCTGCAGCATTTTGCAGTATCTGGAGTCGTCCTATGCTTTTACTAGAAGCTCCCAGGAAGAGGACATTCCCATAGTCGAGGCGTGACGTAATCAGTGCCTGGGTCATAGTGCGCCGAGCCTCCAGAGGAAGGAGGTCCAGGGTTTTGTTAAGAGTCCTTAGGACTCCAAAGCACTTGCCTACTAAACGGTTGATGTGTGCCTCATAAGAGAGTGTGGGATCCATCCATATCCCTAGGTTCTTAGCTTCAGGACATGGTGTAGGCATAGCGCCTAAACAGCTTGGCCACCAGTCACATGTCCAGAGCCGTTGGTCACCACCAACCACCAGGACTTCTGTCTTGGAGCCGTTCAATTTTAGGCAGTGATTATCCATCCAAGTGGCTAATGCTTGCATACAGGCTCTGAAGTTATTGGCTCCAGTAGCAGGAGTTTGGGTGAGGGTAAGTAATAGCTGTGTATCGTCGGCATAGGAGACAATCTCTACGCCGAACGATTGAACTAACTCAGCCAGGGGGGGCCATATATAGGTTAAAAAGGGTAGGACTTAAAGCAGAGCCCTGTGGCACCCCCTGTTCCAATACCCTCTCCTCAGACTGAAACGAGCCCCGTTGAACCTGAAAGCTTCTGCCCGTCAGAAACGACTTCAGCCAACCGAGTGCTCTATCAGTCACACCTCCTCTGTTCAGACACTGTAACAAGGTGATATGTGCTACAGTGTCGAACGCTGCACTAAGGTCTAGCATGATCAGTACCATGGTTAGGCCTGCATCAGCTCCTTGTCGTAGAGTTTCGGTGGCTCGTAATAAGGCCGTCTCAGTAGAGAAGCCTCTTCGGAACCCCGATTGGGAGGGGTGCAGGAGATTAGTCTTCTCCGCAAATGCCATCAATTGTACATTTGCAATATTCTCTGCAATTTTCGCGGTATAGGGTAGCAGAGAAATAGGTCGTAAGTTCTCCAGGACATCGTGGCTTACATTACGTTTTTTTCTAATAGGTAACACAATTGCCTTTTTCCAGTTTATCGGTAGGGTCTGGGAGTCAAAGGATGTTACAAGGACATAGCGGATGTACGGTTCTAAAGCCACTATGCTTCCACCCAGGACCCTCGGAGGAGCGGGATCTCGAGGTGAGCCCGATTTTATGCTGGTACAGATGGTTTCAAGTTCTTTGCTGGGTGGTACGGTAAAGTGCTCTAACCTCGGCTTCGAATTCAACAGCGCCACTTCCTTCAGTTCTATGAAGGTACCTCCATCCGCAGGGCATCTGGAGAAAGAGCTGTATATTTTTTTAACCTTATTGGCAAAGTATTCTGCCACCTTATTACATTCCATGACGAAATCAGTTTCCGGGACATTGGGGACATTGGTGAGTGAGACGACTGAGATTTCTTTGTAGATTTTGAAGAGTTCTCTAGATGAGAAGTCCGCCTCACTAATTCTGTTTCCATAGAAAGTGGCTTTTGCAGCTCTGACCTGCTTTTGGTAGCTTCTCTGTGCTGTTCTGTATTGAAGTTTAGTGCATTCATTGTGATCCTTGCGCCAAAGTCTTTCTAGCTTTTTACATTCTGATCTTATCGACTGCAGTTCTATATTGTACCATGGGGCCGATCTTCTAGCTCTGTTCCCTTGTTTGGTCGTGGATAGAGGGGCTACCTTGTTCAAGGCATCAAGGATCCGGGTTTCTAGGTTTTGATTAGCACTTTCACTATCTGTGCCTCCCGGCATCCCACCTAAGCTTTGCATCTCGCTAAAGATGGGTTGAGAAAAATGTTTCCATTTGCGGTAAGGGTAGCTGTTATTGCCACTCAACTGGGGGAGCAGGCTTACTTAAAGTGCAGATTTCCAAAGGGACTAGAAAATGATCTGTCCAGGGAAGTGGGTTAGGAGTACTCGTGGTTATGCCCTCCCAGTTGGCAAATACCGGGTCCAATAAATGGCCATGAGTATGAGTGGGTGTTTGATTTATTAATACCAAATTAGTATTTTGTAATTCCTGCCTCATCTCGGTGGCTTCCTTTAGTTGGATATCATCAAAATGAATATTTAGATCACCCAGAAGGAGGACCTTCCTATGTCTAAGCGCTAGGTGAGCAAGGTGTTCTTGCAAACTCGGCCTGAAATTTCCCAGGGTCCCGGGAGGTCTATAAAGGAGGACACCCGAGATATGGTCCTGAGGGCCAAGTTTCAGTGCGAAAGTCTGAAAGTAAAAAATAAAATAGGATGCTCATTAAACAAATAACTTGCATTCTTGCTTATAAATAATGTGCATCTATAATAGAGATTTAAACAAAGTATTGTTTTTCTAGTCATGTAAAAGTGGAGAAAATGTATACTTGTGTTATATAAACAGCAAGAACATAGTGACTGGTTCTTGAATTGAAATTATGACATAGTAAAACAATAGATTGTCCCTATTTCTTTGCACTGGAGTGTAATTCTTTGACAACAATTGCAATTAAATTGATTTCGCCCCCACCAAAACTAGAACGCAGTGTGTCTGTTTTATGTAGGCCTCCGATTAAGGACCCCTTAGCACCTCTCATCCACATCATTTTGGCCCAATCTGGGCCACAAGCATGACAAGGTACCCAAAAAAGAGAAGTGAGGATGGCACTTCCATGCATATTTAAGAAACAAAATCTTAGGAAGCCATTGCATGAGGTCTGCTCAACCAACAGATTTTCCGCAGTTCCCTCATTCCTTGATTTGTTTCTCTACCTCTCCATTCCCTTAGCAGGGCATTTGCCTGTTCTGTGTTCCAGAGAACATCTTCTTTTCCTCCAAGGACTAACCTCGGCTGTGATGGAAACAAAATATTGCCCTCCATTGACTTCTAATGCCTCCTTGACCACTTCTACATTCTTTCTTTTCTTGTCTGCGGCTGAGTTCACACCAGGGCATATTTGTTTCTGGTGACCCTTACATCTTACATGTAACTCTCACTTTCATTCTGATTCTGCTTAGGATTTTCCTACCTTCTAGGACATCTCTGAATCAAGCAATAATTGTAGACTTACTTAACTTCCTATTAAACGTTATTGTATTTTTTATTTGCATTCATTTTCTTATAATGTTTTTTCCAGAGGAGATTTAAAGTGCTTTAATGCCCAGGATTTGTTCATACTGAAGGGAGATTTCGCCATAGTTCTTGTTCAACTTGCAGTGAACCACCCGGAACTCTTCTACCACATAAACCCCCACCTGGACAAGCACGCTCTACATGCTCTGGCCAAGCATGGCCAGAGGCTATAAATAAATGGGTGGGGACCACATGGGGACTTCTGCCTGTACTCTAAAACTGTGTTTACGTGTGATCATTGTGGGCCCAAGGCTTCGCAATTGCATAAGGCAGGGACTTCGCTAGCTGAGAGGGTCCCCTGCCACACTGGCAATGAGGATGCCTTCCCTATGTAATGTAATGTAATGTATGTGTCTTGTAAAGCGCACTGCTGCCCTGAGGCGTCCTGGCGCTGTAGACCGCTGGGGAACCCGTCCTGGCTATCCCTGTGAGATGGTCCCTACTGGGTATCTCCAAGGTGAAACCAGGCATCCCCGGCGAATGTGGGGGGCCGTTGTAGAGATGAGGCAAGCTAATGCCCAGAGTTGCCCAGTGTGATCACTGGTTAGAGTAGGCACCGAAGCGAGAATTATCGAGTCCGGTGACCCTGGTCCACGACCCTGCCGCGTCGGGAATTGAACCCTGGTCCCGGGCCGTTCTCTGCTTCCGGGTCTGCCGCCTCTAACCAGTGAGCCACACCACTCCACTATGCACCCTGACATCAAGAAATGATGTTGACCACCTCCCACCAGCCCAAACATCGCCTCTGAGTCACTGCCTTTGAAGCCCTGCCTACATGTGGCGGCTGGCAAGCGTCCGCCCTGGGCCTGAATGCCGCCGAATGGACCATCGCCCATCATTACAGCGGATGCCACCCTGTGGCCTGGAAGGGTGTCCCCACCTTCTGCTGCTATGCTGCCATTTCATGACGGAGTGCCCCTCCAAGTCTCTGCAGCCCTTCAAGTCTTCATGCCTTGTGGTGAGGCCCTCGCGGTGCTGAGTGAAAGGGTGTGTCTCCCTGACCATCTCCCCGCCTCAGCCCTGAATAAACTACACTGGGGCGCAATGAATGCCCAGGTTAGTCTGAGGAGAGAACTGCCTAGTCCAAGCTCATGCCCTGTCTGCCCTCTGCTCAGCTCATCAGTACCATACCTGCTAGACACTCAATATGCCCCCTTCTTGGGCATCTGCTGGGACCTTCTTTTCTCACACAAGGAGAGCTGTGCTGTTAGAAGGTCAAAATGTGTGACTTGGGCCATAGTATTAAGGTGCAGTTGAACACGCACAGTGGTCTCAGCAATGGGGTATGATGATAATACTGCGCCCCCAGCAGTGCCATCTCAGAGACTTTTTCTGCAGCACCATGCACTTGTAGGGGTTCTGCAGCTATTTAGTGAACTCGCTGAACCTGTGATATTGTCTCCTCATTGGAAGACCTGAATAGGGAGGGTGAAGGAAAATTTCATTGCTGCCCGGCAAACAGTTGGGCCATCAAGATCTCACACCTACTTTGCTTCGTGGGAGAAGAAATCTGTAAGTTGTTTCAGCACCTTCCCAACACTGATTCTGCCACAGACTATAATGCTGCTGTAAGAGCGCTCAATCCTCATTTCGATCCCAAATTGTACCCTGACTTTGAGCGGTTCAAACTCCGCCAGAAATGTCAACGTGAAGGAGAGTCCATAGATGCATTCTATGCACGTCTGCACAAGCTGAGATGGACATGCACTGCGGATAACCAGATGAAGACGATAATAGCCTAGACCCTCAGAGGCCTTATACAGTGGATATAAACCTCAGTTTCGATGTCCTAAGCATTGCATGGTCTCATACCATATCTGCCGCAATGGCCAATGAGATGGACATCGCCATCCCACAGGTGCCGTGAAAAGCCCCCTCCATCAAGTTAGAGCAAGCTGGCAATATCCATAGAAGGAAAAGAATGGACACGATCATATCATGTGGTCCCCTGTTGACAAAGCCTCACTATAACTACTTTGGCCATGAGGAACATTCCCTGCATGATTGCTGGGTGCAAGGTCGCAAATGCTCCAATTTTAGCAAAAACAACCATTTCACCTTGGTGTAGCATGGAGGGGTCAGAAGAAGAGGCATCCGAGGAGTGAGGACAGAATCTAAAGCAATGCAAATACTATCCCTGAATGAGCCAGAACCTGCTAGCACCTCAATATGACAAAGTCAGCGGCTTGAAGACTCATCACTCAACAAGTAAAAAGCCTCCTCATTTAATTCACGAGTGACCTGTAATGGCACAGAAGACTGTAGCCCACATGTCTGCTCAAAATTGCAGGTCTGAAGTAAAGGCCCTCATCAACATAGATGCATCAGTGAACATCATGGGGATTGAACAATACTAGTGCCTTCGGCCTGATTCAATGCTTACCCTGTCACACACCAATGTCTTTAAATATGGAAGCCTCTCCTCACTGCCCGTGCAAGGGTGCATGACCATGCACGTGAGATGCAATTATCAGGATGCTACAAAGACATTCCATTTTGTCGACATGCAGGACTTATGAGGATGGATCGTGCACCATGCAGGACGACATCCTTCTAGGAAGCCACATTGTAGAATATTTGGAACTTGTGTTATTTGCTAGAAATCCCAAGGCGCTCCAGGCGAGTGAACTGGCGCGCCAATTCCCTTATTTACTCAGTGGCCTGGGATGCTTGAAAGCACCGCCGGACAAGCTGCATATTGACCACTCTGTCAAGCCTCCCGCCCTCCACCACCAATGCGTACCATTCCACCCAAGGCTATTAGTAAAGTAGGTGTTTGATAAGCTTGAAAATCAAGGAGTGATTGAGAAAGTATCAGGACCAATGCCATGGGTATTCCCTAAGGTTATAGTGAAAAAAACAACCAGAGAAATTATGCCTCTGTATGGACATGTGTCTCCCAAATTGTGCCATCACGTGGGAACGCCACCTCCTCCCACAATTGATGACAACATTGCCGACGTGAACGGCTTGAGATTTTTCTTAAAACTGGACCTGAATGCTGGTTATCACCAGCTACTCCTCTCAGAAGACAGCAGATATATAACAACCTTCTCCTCTCATCTAGGACTACGTCGGTATCAACAACAACACATCAGCATAACCCCAGCGGCAGACATTTTTCAAGATGTAATAAGGGAAACTCAATCCAGGCTCCAAGGTGTCATGAACATGAGTGATGACATCCTCATCCACACAGCAATTGCAGAAAAACACCACCGACACCTACGAGCCATGCTGAAAAACCTCTGGATCATGAGGTCACACTACACAAGGAGGAGTGATAATTTTTTCAGGCATCTATCGATTTCTTCAGCTATGTTTTCAACCAAGAGTCAAGTCAACCCACAAAAGTCAAAGGCCATTAAGCAAGCCCCAGCACAACCACCATCTAAAAAGTGTTCAACTACCTGGGCATGGCCACATACTGCGGCAGATTCATTAAAAATGTGACGACCATGGCTGAGCCACTGAGAGCCCTGATGAAAGTCAATACTGGCTGGACATAGTACCAGAGAGAAGACAATGGATTCTTGTATGTGAATGAGGCTCTCGTGAACGAAACCATCATGGAATACTTTGACCTCAATAAGCAGACAGAGCTACTTGTGGATACGAGCCCCATGGGCCTCCGAGCCATTCTTACCCAGGAGGTGGAATCCAGAAGGTGGACTCCACTGGTGTTTGCCAGCAAGGCATTAACCCAAACTCAGATGTGCTCTTCATAAATCGAGAAAGAGGCCTTGGCGTTTAAGTCGATGTGCAGGCATTTCCACCTGTATCTGTGTGGGAGGCCATTCAAAGTAGTCAATGACCACCAACCACTAGTTTCACTTTTCAGGGGCTCAGCTCAACATCCTCCTCACTAAAGATGGGCCATTCAACTGCTGCACCTCCGCATGGAGGTAATATACTGGCCCAGCTCCAAAAACCCCAGGTACTTCCTCTCACGCCACCCACTTGAAGCAGCTGAACAAGGAACCTGCAGTGGTGCCGCTGTAGAGAACTACATCAACATGATCTCACAAAGTGCCTGCTGGAAGGTGCTCAGCCTTAATGACATTGAAGAAGCCATGAAAGATGATGCAGTACTCCTGAAAGTGGATCCCAGCAAAACCTCCTGAAGGACACCAATGACTGGGCAGGCCAAAACAAAGAGAGTCTAACTAAATGTGAAGATGAGCAACAAGTTCAGCCCCATTAAAGATGGAATCCTTCTGCGAGGCCACTGACTTGTGATCACATAGAGCCTGCAACCTCATGTTACATTGTTGGTCCACAGTAGGCACCAAGGGACTGTAAAAATGAAGTCCCAAAATCAGGAGAAAGTGTGGTCCTCTGAACTTGAAGCTGCAGTATATGAGATGGTGTGACAATGTCACTTATACCAATTCACCCTAAAAAAACTCCAACTTCCATCAATACAGAAGACCCTTGCACAGACCTATGGTCCTAGATAAACCTTGATTTTGGGAGTTTCCCGGATGGGAGAATTATGCTGGTCAATGATAGAAAACTACTCAAATACCCAATCATTGATGTGATTGATTTGATGGCTTTCATGCATGTTGCACCAGTGCTGGAATGGGTTTTTGCGATCTTTGGCCTGCCAGTCGAGATTAAGACCGACAATGGACCACCTTTCCAGGGATCATAATTTAAGGATCTGCTCAGCCACCTCGGGGTACCCTACCCTTGTGACACTTTTCAATGGCTGCAGGCAAATGCTGAGGCTGAAAGTTTCATGTGCTTCCTCAACAAGGCACTTAGGATTGCAGAGGTGAAAGGGACAAACCCCGAACTCAGTCTAAAGAAATGTCTCTATGAGTACCACAGAATGCTGCATCGTACAGCCCAAAAAGTCCCATGGACCCTAATTTTTAATGGACCCAGGTGAGACACCTTCCTGGTGCACCAGGGCTGGATCCAGCCACCCTACAAACCCCAAGGGACCTGTGCTTGATGCACTCAGAACAACACATGCATGAGCGTCGCGGGAAGGCACAAGTGGTTGTGCGAAGTGACAAAGTCATCATCAGAGACCGCAGGCCAGGCTGGAAATTCAGGATGCCTTTTGATCTATGAATGTGGAAAATTCTGAAGGTTGATGGCAACATGGTCACCCCAAGAAAGGGCAGCAAGACCTTTGTGAGAAACATCTCATGGTTCCAGAAAGTAGACATACCCAATTAACAAGTGGCAACCAAAGAAGGAGCAGAAGAAGACACTGCAGGAAATGATCTGCCCTAAGCCGAGAACCCCAGTGGAATCCCTCCAGGCAGTGAGAACCAGCATCGTACAAGGGAAGAAAACCAGAGAACCGGAGACACTCACACTGCTCAGTTACCGAAGGGACGCAGGTTTTCTTGCAACACTAGCGGTATGACTTCCAGCCAGTCCTGCAAAGGAGTCAACAACTAAGAGACTGTGTATGCTAACTTCAAAAATTGCAATTTTAGACCAAGCTGGGAAGGGATGTAGTGAGCCAACAAAGACCCTTCCATGTAAACCCTCACATGGACATGCACGTTCTACATCCTTTGGACAGGGTTTGCCAAAGGCTATAAATAAAGGGGCGGAGACTGCACTGGGTTCTACACCCACACCCTATCACTGTATGTACATGTGCTCTCTGTGTGTACTGGGGCATAGTTATTGCATGGGACCTCGCCAGGTGAGAGGGCACCCTGCCACACCGCTGTGGAAAGATTCTTACCATCCTGTCTTTTCATCATTACCAATTGCTGTTAGATAGCTTGAGTTCTTTGTGGGATCCGACGTTTTGTTCTGATTTGTTATCTATTAATTGATTGGTGAGATATTTGGGGTCTCTTTTCATGTGATAAATTCAAGTTGGAGCAGAGGGTGTTTAATTTGGTATCTGCAATAGGTGCCTATTCATGTTTATTTGGATGGGGAAGAAGGGAATCATATTTTGAGCCTCTGGAGTGGATTTGCTGATGAGTGAGATATCATCCGGTGGAGATATCAGATCAGCATTTTCGAAGACAGAACGAGTTTTGTGTTTTGTGATTTGATGCTCTGTTTGACTTGCAAACGGGTGTATTTGAGGTGAAAGCATGTGAGTTTCTTTGCTGTTGTGATATTAATTGTTTGATATTTGATTGAAGGAAGTGGTTGCTGAGATTTTCACATATCTCTTGCGGAGGTGTAACATAAGTTGAGGTTCCATGGAGTGTACTGAGGGCATTGTATGTCACAAAACGTTTTTAATGGAATTATTTGCTGTATTAATGTGTTTGTTGTGTTATTTATTGTTGGATTATCTATGCATAGTGGTGAAGCTGGCAAAGTTGTTTGTCAGTCGGTGAGCTTGATGTCAACCATATATGCTCCAATTTTGTGACCTTTTTGTTTTAGCAGTTGTAGTTTATGGCAGGATTCACAAACTGCACTTTTGCACTTTTTGATAAGTTTACACTTTTGATTAAGTTGTTTTACTTTATGGTATTCACAAACTAAACATTTGTAGTAACTTGCACTTTTGTAGTGAGTCAAGCACTACACTTGGCCAAACACTAGTACTGCATGACCTTCCCAAATAAAGGAGGTTGAGCTCAAGAAAACCCATTTGAAAAAATGTTTAATTACATTTAATTATTTAAAATAGCTAAAAATATAAATAAATATAAATGAATGTTAAAATAAGAGCATGTATTTATTTAATTAAATAAGCATGGACTATTTTATATATTGTTTAGCATTATTTTATTTATTTGTACTTTCAACTATTTTAAATAATTTAATATAATTTAACATTCCCTATGGGGTTTTATTTTAAGTCCTAAGCTCCACTTCTTTGAAGGGAGGGTGTTGCAATACCAGTGGTTTGCCTTGTGTAGTGCTTTACATTCTACAAAAATGTAAGTTACTTCAAATGTGCAGTTTGTCAACACAGAAAATTAGCAATTTAATCAAAATTGTAAACTTTATCGAAAATCTGTTACCATTGTTAATTAGGCCCTATGTGTTCACTAGGGTTTGTTTTGAGTCTTAAGTTGAGGAAGTTTTTTTTTTATTGGATGCATGTCCAAAGTGTGTTTTATTCTGGTTGTAAATTGTTTTATCATAGTATGTAGTCTAGCTTGGTGGTGTAATATTGAAGTACCATAAAAACATACCATAGAGCTATACTTACTAATGGCCCATATACCTTCTTTACCAAGAATAAGTCAGCCGGCAATGGAGAAGGTTCAGGAGTTTATTTTACAAAAGCTCCCTATATAGGGGAGCCTCCCTCTAGTCACAACTATCAAAAGTGTGCAGAGGAGACTGCTGGATCACATTCAAAACAGTGCATATATACTTTCGGCATACCTCATTGAAACCCAGTACATGGAAAAGTACTAGTAATTGAGAATCCAACAGAAAGACCCATATAAGGCACAATAGATTGATTCGAAAGTCAGCTCAAGCTATTCCGGGGTAGGCCAGTAAACAGCGACGGCCCGTGGAGGGAGTTACGGTGGGGCAGGAGGGCGGGGAGGGGGAGGGGCAGGGTGGAGGTTGCTAAAAACCGGCATATGGATAATTGCAGGTAAGTAAACAATTTAATTAATAAAACGAATTTCGTAGCTCGCACTGCATTGCATTTTGCGATGCAAGGCGCACTACGAAATTCGTTTTATTAATTAAATTGTTTACTTACCTGCAATTATCCATATGCCGGTTTTTAGCAACCTCCACCCTGCCCCTCCCCCTCCCCGCCCTCCTGCCCCACCGTAACTCCCTCCACGGGCCGTCGCTGCCAGTAAAGGTGCCTCGCTTTCATTTTGGTGCACGGGAGTACAGGTATGGGGTCTGCAAGAATGTGCTCATCCTAGAAGAAAGACAGATGTGACCTTGAGTTTCCTAAGTTAGAATCGACGCTCTGTTCATAGCCCGGGCCGACCCTTCAGACTCTCCTCTCAGCAGTATGTCACGTGTTTTCCTTGCTAACAAGAAAGGCCCCGAGAAATGAAACCAAGATGGCGTTCGTTCAGTTGAGGCCCACGTTTTTTAGATATACATGGGTCGAGTGTATTTACAAGGGGTTTCTATCAGAATATCATTCATATATTGGATACATCAAGACAACATTATATAGTACCGATTTTATATTTCTTCAGACCGCCCTTTTGGCGTGATGTAGCCAAGATATAAACGCTGGTCTCCTAATCTAAGAACACACACTCATCTATTTGCATGAGGTCGGCCGACGGCCACCTCCTTTTGCACTAACTGCTTCTCAATTTTTGTCTGTCGTGAAATGGTCAATGAGGAAGTAAGTTTGGCGGCACAATAGGAGCAGCATGCCGGTCCACAATGAAGGCATAGGCAAACAAACAAATACCACTCCCAGTGCTCCGGCCAAAATCATGAAAATTTTCCAGCCCCAAGTGGAGAGGGGATCCCAGAACCACCCGGTTAAAAACCAAGTACCAGTATCAGCATGGACTTCCACAGCTAAGCAATGTAATTTCTGAATAGCTAAATGCATAGTGGGAGCAGAATCTGGAATATATACACAGCAGGAGCTGTCGATCACGTGACATGCTCCTCCTCGATCAGCTAGGATGGTCAAGCACCATCCGATTTTGAAGCGATACAAACCTCGTGGCCTGAAGCTCTACAGTGAGGTTAGTTAAAATCCCAGCAGTGGTTTGAACTACATTTTCCACTACTCTAGAGAGACCTCTAACATCTCTACTAGTGAAAATAGGACCCCATATTGGAAAGAGACCCTTTGCTATATCCATAAACTGCTGGGAAGCAGTATCAGTCTGATCAGTGCCTTCAGTATTAATACTCCTGCTAACTCGATAACAATCTAAACTTTGTTTAGTCAGCTGGTGTGTCTTGTGATAATTAGAAGGGGCTATATATACAGTAGGATACAAGAAGGACAAGTAACATTTCCCGGCCCACCCTCTAGGAATCCAAGTGTAGGCATTCTCACCACAAACAAAATACACATTTGGCGGAGTTATCAAAGATGGGGTGCTGGTAGTATGCAAAATGTAAGTATAGTTACATCTGCTATTTCCTGCATACACATGACCTTTCCCTTGTATGCTAAAGGAAGCAGTACTATTTAGAATAGGAACTGGCATTGCCTTATCATCAGTGACATTGCGATCCTGGAAATGCTGAAAATATTGCGTAGACTTAAATTGTTCAAAATCTAACATTTCTTCCTTTAACCAAGTAGCATTCTCGTAAGTGGTGTACATATTCGTACAGGCCTCCGGATCTAAAGAACCCTCCCCTTTGTTCCCCTGGGCATCAAATCCCTGGTGTTGTTCTATATACTTTAGAACAGATTCATAGTCCTTTTCAGTGTATCTTTTGGGATCAGCTACGTAATGCAAATACATGAGGGATAGTAACTGAAACCAGGCTTCACAGCTTGCTAAATGTGAAAATGGCAAAGAAATGAACAAATCATGGCGATGCATTACAGAAGGCAGAAGGCCACATACCCAGCAGTTTGTCTTATTCGTAGTGCTATGAGCCTCATGCAACATTTCTATGAACGCATTTTTAACATATGTTTCTCGATGTCGCTCTTTGTGGGGAGGCAGGGTATAAAAGAAATGCTCAGGTGGGACTGTGGTGGTACCTAAAGGGTATTGAAGTTCCAAATACAGGAACACCCTCATTAATATTACCATAATTACTGCAATGGTTATTACAAAGGCTACATACACTCTGGTATTCCAACTGGAAAACATAGGAACATTTTCAAAAATTGGCCTGGGAGCAGGAGGTCTTTCATCATCAAGGGCAAATCGGGCAAAGGGATACATCCTATAGTCCAAACTAAACTCGGGGGAAAAAAGGTGCAAGCCAACTGCCATAGGGTTTCTTCTCCCTGTGTCTGTTTAGAGCCTCACAGGCAGGCTCTTGCTATCCATCCACAGAAACGATCTTCACTGTAATTTTACTGTTGCAATTTAGGCCCTTTAGATTGCACAGTCTTGCTTTCTGAACAGAGCAATGCGTCAGTTCCAAGCGCTCAATGGGTTCAGTCCAGTGTCTCGCTCAATACCCCAGAAAAGCTTATCTTCTACCCTACAATTCAAGTCTTTCCCTATCTCCTACTATCCAAAACTGGGGTATTGCATGATTTTAAGGGCCGTAAATTGTATCGAAGATGGCCAGGTTGCTCCTGGTCATGGAACAACACAGCCGCAGGGACATTTGGTGTAACATGCTTTTCAGAAGCCTCAGGGGGATCAGCCTTATCACAAGTTTCAGAAACTGGGGCCGATTTGTCTCCTTGCGGCATAAACAATCCTTCCTCTTGCCAGATTTCATTGGCATCCGAGAAAGGCACAAACCTCACCCTTCATTCTCCCTCTTGTGTCAGAACTCCGTCTCGGTTCTGCTGATCAGAAGGAAGCGGTAAGGGTAGCTTCTTTACATGCGACACATGTATCCAGTGCTTTTTCCCATCCACTTTTACTGCTGTTCGAGTGGCCAAAAGGATCTGATAGGGACGGCTCCACCTGGGTTCCAGACTCGATTTCCGTTGATAATTTCGCACGAGGACCCACTGTCCTGGTTCCAAGCGATGTCCGGGACCCTACGACAGCGGCTGCAGTACTGCTGACACCTGTTGATGAATAGAACGCAGGTCTTTAGTTAAAGTGTACAGATACTCTGTCATCATAGGGTAATCAAGGTCACAGAAGGATCTAGGCCTTGAAACACCCCACACATTGGCTGGTCGACCAAAAACAACCTCATAAGGTGACAGCCCAGCCCAAGAATGGGGGGTTACTCGTATTGACATTAATGCTAGGGGCAGCGCATCAAGCCAACTCAAACACGTACTCTCCTGTATCTTTGCCATCTTCAATTTCAATATGCCATTATATTTCTCAACCAATCCTGCAGATTGTGGGTGTCGTGCTGCATGAAATTTCTGTTTTATTTGCAATCCCTTACAAATGTATTTAACGAGTTCTGCATTAAAATGTACCCCATTGTCTGTCCATATAATTCGGGCAAACCAAAGCGGGGCAGAAACTTCTTAATTAGGGCTTTTGCAGTAGCTAGGGCAGTATTCTCTTTGGTGGGGTATGCTTCAACCCATATACTAAACGCACAAACCACCACCAACACATACTTGAGATTGTTAACTCTGTCAAATATAATATAATTCATCTGTAGCACTTCAAACGGCAAAGAAGGGGGTGCACATTTTCCACTGAGAACTGTCTCCCTTCCTCCAGGATTATGCTGTAAACAGACCATGCAGTATTTGACCACATGGGCAGCAGTTTTGGGGATATTCGAGTTATTTCACACTGGATCCAATAATAATCAAATACCTTTTGCTCCAAGGTGGGCAGTGCCATGGGCCATCACTGCTACTGCGTACATCAGGGCATTATGGCAATAGCCATCTCTGTCTGTCAGTCAAATCAATCCAACAATCAATCTTATTTCACAACCCTATTTCCTGTTCCTATTTTAATAATTCATCAGCTAAGGTCCATTACAAAACGATAAGTATCTTTTTAATCAGGGTCACCATCTAAAGGGGCTTTTTAAGAAATCGGTAAAATGGGGCTATTATAAATATTTGCTGCTGTTTCTTCTACCACTTCTCTCTTAATTAAATCACGAATGACATACAATAAAGCCTGCTCACCTTCAGGCAAAATTCGATATTGGGGAATACGAGGTAGATGCACATTTGGTTTTAGGGTTATAGATACAGGGGAGGGGGTATTTTCAACAATCTGACATTCGTATCCCCTTTTGCCCAAAGAGTGGGGGGTATATCTGCAAACTCAGGAGGGAGAGGTGTATTTTTGACTAAACATTGAGGTATACGTTGAATGGGACGCTGCAATGTTAGATACACACCATCAGGAGAACAATAAATACGAACATGCAACTTTTTCAATATATCTAACCCTAGCAAATTTTCGCCGCAACTAGAAGTAAGCAAGAATGGCGAATCCACAGTAACAGGTCCAATAGTAAAGGGAAGTGGTTTTGAAACAGAGCTTACCACAGGGATTCCCGAAAATTCCACGATACGTTATTTTGCCCAGACAGAGCAGCCCCTGGGACCAATGTATGAGCAACAGAACAATTCATAGCTCCAGTATCCACCAAAAACTTCTCAGATGTCCCCATCAATTGCCCCTGGAGTAAGGCCCCTGTTGGTCAACTGGTACTGATATATGGCCCCTGCTCTGTCCATGGCTGTCTCATGCATAATGGTTTCCATCATAGCTGTCTTCCTGATAATCCTCATTATAGTACTGCCTCCCTTGAAAATCATCAAAATCGTTTTTTCCTGACTCGTCGCTGGACCGGTCACCATGTCTCATACTACTTCGATCGGTACCTCCTCTTCCTCGTCCTCTATTAAAACCACCCCATCCTTATATCAATGGGCACTGGGCTCACCAGTACCCCTCCTGTCTGCAATTTGAACACTGATTAATTCTTACAGGGGGTCCCTGACCTCCTCCTCCTCTCATCATTGCGCCCCTTGGGAATGAGCCCCTTCCACCCCTTCTACCGTTTTGCCCTCTGCTGACTTGCTGCAGCAGCACCCGGGTTTTCAACTCCTTAACCTTTTTATCCGATTTATCCTTATTCTCGTTTTCTCGATGCTCATAATACTGAGCCATGCTAAGGATAACTGAAGGGGTTGAAGTGGTCCAAGTACTTTCGGCAGCCTGCAAACGTGTTTTTATTTCTGGTAACAAATTAGGGACAAATCTATTTACATATAGCCGTATGCCACCTTCTGTGGACAAATCCTGTCCACTGAAGTCAATAAATACTTTCTCAAATCGGGTAAAGAAGTCAGATACATTTTCATCCTTCTTTTGGTTGCAGGCTGTTAGCTTATCGCAGTCCACCTTTCGTGGGGGAATAAGTGTTTGCATATATGTAATAATTCGAGCGGGTATAGCTAAAATCTCATCTTTAGGCTTGTTACCAGGCTTCCGATCTTTGTCCCATGCCTTAATTTGATCCAAGGTCCCTCCAAGTTCGGCGTCATGATCCGAATCATGCACTTGTCGCCATATATCTACTGAGACTAAAAGACCGAAAAACAACTCAATGTCAGCTAAAGTCATAATGGACGAATTTGTGGCTTCAGTTAATTCTTTATAATAAGCCGTAGAATTCTTTCGAGGGTCAGGCAGCTGAGCTTTTAAGGTAAGAACTTCATTCCGCTTCCAAGGGGTATAAACCCATTGTTCTTGAAAATGTGCCTCTACAAGTGCTCTAGTGACTTGGCCTCCTCCGTCCAATACTTCGGGAACCTCAGGATGTAAAAGAGGATGCACTTCTCTCATAGGATACTGAGTCCCTACATCTGGGCATTTCCTATTAATTCGGTCCCGATAGTGTATCAAAGTTTCCACATTCTGAAACACCTCTTCAACCTGTGATTCGAATTTAAAAGCTCGATCTTTGATGTCGCACAATATCTGAGGGGCTAGCCCTTCTTGAAAACAATGTTCCCATAAGGAAATCAGTCTTATTGCCATATGTTCTAATGCTAGTTGTTGTATAACTGGTTTGAAATCTTTCATAGTACTCCAGATGTCCTCTAGAGTATAAATTGGATTCCGCATCCATTGGGACGCCTGAATCACTACAGTCTGCCTTTCTTCATCTCCTAAGGTAATCGAGTAAAAACTTGTCAACCTTCCATCCCTCCCATAGGGCGTCGTGGCGTTCCTCTAACCGGGGGTGTTAAAAATAATGGAGACAATGGGGAGGCAGCCACCGTCCCAGGTAGCAAAGTAATTAAATCTGAGGTAGTGGGACGGAGGTTAGGAGGGGCAGACAACGGAACAGGAGGGTGCACATCTACTGGAGCGGTAGCGACCTCTGCTCCTGTCCTTCCTGTCCGGTCCACGGGGACCTCTGGGTACAAACCTTGGGGGGCATATGCCGGGGGAGGGCGAGCCTCTAATAGTTAGTTCCTCTATTTCGTCTTCCACTTCAGTTCGGGTCTCATAACTTTTATCTGTCTGTAATCGAAACTGCCTATCTAATTGCTTGATATTCTTCTCTACTTTTTCTTTCTGATATGCCACTGCCTTTTGGGTTACAGTCTGTCCTGCTTTAATCTTTCCTAATTTCTCTTCTCGTATTCGCCGTCACTTCGCCTCCTTTAGCAATAAGATTAAGAAGTCAAACATAGTCTGATGGCTCCTTCTCAAAAATAATTTGTTCTGTAAGTAATTCATTTTCCTTTCATCAAAAGACCTGTTAAAGGCCATTGTAATTCTGCATTATCTTTAGTATATTTGTCCTACAGTGTATTAAACAAAATGGGAGAAATACCATGTTTAACTTACATGTCAAAACTAGGACTGCCTTCTGGAGGAGCAGGCTGTCTTTCTTCCAGCCGTCCACTTTTCCGACGGCAGCACCCGAAACATAATTTACTAAAACAAGACATTTTTATATATTCAACAAATCATACCATTCCAGCTGCAGTTACACTCATATACGCGTCTACTCACCACATACTCTTTCATTTTTCAACCCATGACAAGTCAATGTACACACTATACTTAAAGTGCATAAAGTTTGATCGATAAAAGTACTCCGGTCATGACTTTACAATTCCATACGACATATCTCATACTCGAACAGAGCCCGTCGACTCCTGTTCGGGGAATCGATCACCAAAAGAATTAACAAAAGAGGAGAAAATCACTATTCCCACTCCAGTGAGTGCAACAGTATGGAAAGTGTTGGATAGTGGCAAACATTTTTTTTACTATTCACACTCCAATCAGTACAACAGTAGGGAGAGTGTTGGATAGGGAAAGGGGTAAAAATTACTATTCACACTCCAGTGAGTGCAACAGTAGGGAAAGAGTTGGATTGTGGCAGGATAACATTTACTATTCCCACTCCAATGAGTGCAACAGTAGGGAAAGTGTTGGATTGCTGAGGGGTAACAATTAATATTTTTACTCCAGTCAGTTCAAATTTAAAAACAAACAAAATATTAACAACAAAAATATTCAAATAACAACATATGTAAAAATTAAAATACAAATATATTTAATATTAAAAATTTAAAACAAAATATGCTAAACACATATGACAAATACCTACAAATATTATATTAAATACAAGAAAAAATATTTTTCAAAGAAATAAATATTTTTTATTTGAATTTATTTAGAAACAAAAACATGAATTATTACAAAAATGTACTTTAGTGGAGTGATAAAAATTACTATTCCCTCTCCAATGAGTGAAACAGTAGGGAAAGTGTTGGATAGTGAAGGGGTAAACATTATTATTCCCACTACAGTGAGTGCAACAGTAGGGAAAGAGTTGGATAGTGGCAGGATAAAATGTACTATTCCCACTCCAATGAGTGCAACAGTAGGGAAAGTGTTGGACTGCTGAGGGGTAACAATTAATATTCTTACTTCAGTCAGTTCAAAATTAAAAACAAAGAAAATATTAACAACAAAAATATTTAAATAACAACATAAATAAAAAAACGTATAAATATGTTAAAAATTTAAAACACAAATATATTTATTATTAAGTTAAAAACAAAATATGCTAGATACGTATGAAAAATACCTACAAATGTTATATTAAATACAATAGAAATATTTTTCAGAGAAATAAATATTTTTTATTATTTAGAAACAAAAACATGAATTATTACATCCATTTAATTTTTTATTTCCTACCCTATAAGATCTCACAATTCATAACCCACATCTAAATGTAAATAATGTATTTCGATAATTAACATAATAAACAATTAAATAAATATTATTAATTGTAAAACAAATTAAAACTCATAAAACATTAATTAATTAACTTCCCACACTTTACCCCTATAATCCCCACAGCCCACAGCAGAAATTAAACTGTAAAAATGAATTACACAATTAAAATGTGTTCACAATAAAAAACTAATAGGATTTTACAAAGTATGTAAAATGAATTCACTCTCCACCATTTACCCCTATGAAAGGAAAACCAACACACCCACAAATATGATCAATTAGCCTAATTAAATGTCAATGAATTAATTAATATTAATGACCAACTAATTAATATTTAATTAAACATACATTTATTCCCACACTTTACCCCTATAATCCCCACAAAACACACATACAATTAATTACACAATTTGCATATTTAATTTTCAATAATTTAATTAATATTAATTAACAACAAAGTATTATTTAAATAAACATAAATTACTTCCCACCCTTTACCCCTTTAAACCCCACAACCCGCACCTAAAATAATTACTTTTCCATGAACAATTTACAGTCATTTAATTAATAGAAATTAACAACTAATTATTAATTAACTCATTAAACATAAATTACTCCCACCCTTTACCCCTATAAACCTCAAAACCTGCACCTAAAATTAATTACACAATTTTCATAAATAATTTTTAAACAACTAATTAATACAAATTAACAACAAATTATTAATGATTCAAAAATAAATTACTTCCCATCCTTTACCACTTTAAACCCCACAACCCGCACCTAATAAAATTACGCAATTACCATAATTATAAATAAATTACTTCCCACAATTAACACTATGAACTCTCAATTAAATAAATATTGGTACATAAAAAATAAATATTAATTTATTATAATTACATTACATCTCACCCTATTCCCCTATAAACCCACAACCCGCTACAGAACAACAAAATTCAAAATTAAATCATAATAAAATTGATAACTGCAAAAAATGTAACACATATATTAAGAAACATAAACAATACTTGTACAAAAAAATACATCACATACCTTTAAAATATAAACTAAAATACATAACTCTAATTAAACAATCCATATTTTAAACAATTATTTTTTTGCAAACGATATTAATGACTTCTATATTGTTGAAAACGATATTTCGTACCTTAAATTCGATATTCTTGACCATGATATTCTTGCTGTCGATATTTCTGTGGAGTGACAATATCTCCAACTTGATAATTGTGTAAGCCGACATTTCCAACTCGATATTCTGTCTGAATACCATTCTGGTATGAGTTCTCTCAAATTCGGATATTGTTAGTTGTTATTTCAAGAAACAGTTTCACTTTCACACTTCAATAAAACCATACAAACAGCTCAATGTTAAAAAATCATGGAAAAACCATGCATATTGCCACTAGTTTTACAATTATGTCCGATATTCTCAACTAACATTGGTCAGGAACTGGAACCGAATGACCTCCTGTTGTCAGGATACAACTGCACCCTGGATACAGGGTAGGATACAACTACACCCTGTTCGGTCGCAAATCTATAGTCAACAATGGGAGCATGCATTCCGAATGGAATGCATGCTCGCATCGTTAAGTGCAGAGGTGCAGTTCTGACCTGCAGCGAACGCAGGGGTCAACAGAGGGGCACTATAGGGGCCCCCCTGCCGCCAATCGGCTGCCTCGCAAAAAATGGGGGCCTCAGTTTTCCACTTCCTTTCTGTGTCAGAAAGGCAGGCAACGAAAGGCCGTGGGAAACTGCCATTATACTCCCTCTGCCTTAAAGAGCTAGCCAGGGGAGTACTGAAAAGGTTCAGGATGGCGGACGGGCTCTGCGAGCCCATTGGAAGCCATCCAGAAAACTGAAACGGATTCCTATCCAACCAAGCCCATCGGAATGGCTCGGTCGGAAAGGAATTCGAATGGGCATGTCCGATGCGGTTAGGATGGCTCCAACCGAGGGTTGGAGCCATTCCTAACTGCATCGGAATTGGTCCCTTAGATGAGATAAACAAAGGATTTCAAAGTCTTAGTGTTTAAAAGCATGCCAATGGGTGTGGAGTCATAAATTCTGAACATCCTGTGATTCTGGGCAAAGCACGTAATCTCCCTGTGCCCAACAAAAATGAATGTGTCCTCATGTAACGCAACTGGTGGTATGTAAAGCGCTCTGATACCCGATTCGGGTCAAGCGCTATATAAAACTCTGTAAAAAAAAAAAATATTAAAATGCACTTTGAGGCAAGTGAGCACCTAAAGTAAAGACACATGTCCTTGTCCAGGGCAAGAGACTTTAAGAGTTCTCCAATTGCAGCAAAATCTGTGCATATTGATCGCTGGCCCGCTTTTACCTTGTGGTTGTTGTATTTGTGATGTGGCTACAGGGATCGTGGTGCCGAAATACCTGGTATTCTCTTTTCTGTTTTTCATGCAGGTCCTGTGTTGCAGCATTCACACAGTGGAAGCAGCTGAGTCGCAGAAGAACAGGAGCCACCGACGTGAGGATTCAGGAACACAGGTAACAAGCGTTTGAGCAAAAAATATAATATATACAAAACAAGCAGACTAATGAAAACACAATATACATTACAAAAAATGAACCACCACTACCATCAGGGTCTAAGTGGAGTGTACATGCATAACAGTTTCCGATCATATACAGGGAGGGGGGCCACCAACCCATTTCTACACGGATGTGGAAGAGCAGGCTATGTCGAAGGGTGTGCTGTGGTGCGGGTGGTAGTGGGGACCGTGAAAAGTAATATATGTGGAAGGTAAAAGTGGGAGTGCTGGGAAAATGAGGATTAATTACTACACAATGGGTGGAGGAGTTTAGGGGGGCATTCATATACAAAAATACACCCATTAAAGAGTGATACAATTGCTATTCACGAAATAAACTTATATTTCTACTACTGGCACCACAGTTTCATATGCTGTCAAGCCAAGCCTTGGAAGGAGGCACAAACCAAGCATGGAAAATCACTGGTAATGCAACGCGCTTGCATTGAAATTAATGGAGGCCGGAAATAATTGTAACAATAAACTCGAGAAAATATTTTTAAATGTCTTTACCAAATTTTACTTGTATCATAATGTAACTCTCTAATTTTTACATATATATTTAGCATAGATTTTGTTCATAATGAACCTTTAATGATCTTAAAAATATTGCAAAAGGGCACACATGACAATATACCTGCTAATAGGAGTGAGGGAATTGAAAAATGAGGCCTCTGCTGCCCATCTGCATAAGAAATTAGGTCACACACAAAAAATCTTTTTAGATTACTATATTGCTGAACATCTTTGCAGCGTTCCCCTCATTTTGTGGAAAAAATATTTGACTATGCCAGTGAAGGTTTATAGGAAACGGATCAACATCTTTGGCATGTCGATAGAAATAGCAATTGCCGCATACTACTCCTCACTTGTAACTCTTGACATGGTTGTATAGTTGGAGTGGGAGCTTCGTTCGCCTACATCCCACCTCAAAATATTGGCTGCACTATATTCCCTGGTCATGTGATCTTTATAGAGGGTCAGTGGGACACCATGGGCATCTCACAGGCAAAGCAATGCCTGCAACAGGTATTGATTTCTATGCAGTTTTCCGCTTCCTTGAAGTATTAGGCACCATTAAGTGCACCCATGTGCCATTTCATTCACCCCTCGACCGCGGACACAATTTCAGTGCAGACACCCTCCACACTCCATTAACGTATAAGCTATCTGTGGTGCCATGGCTACTTCGCTCTTGTCCATGCTGCCTTTCCAGGAAGCACACTCAACAGCTACATTTTCTGACAGTCACATCTTGCACCTCAGATTGCAGCTAGTGGTTTTATATGTGACTACTATTTATGGTATAACAACTCACACTGAAGCTGCATGTGTACCTGGGGAGAGCATCTAAAACACGGGGCCCTATTACGATACTGGGACTGCCAGGCACTATTGCGGTGGTCAGGAGACCGCTGACAAGCATGCATCGGTCTGACTGCCATATTTCGATTTGGCCACCGGGCAGTCAGTCAGAATTCGGCGGTACCATGGCCGGGGCATGCTTTGGCCATATGAATATGCCACAGCAAATGCCTTCGCCGAGTTTTGCCTTTCGTACACCAGTGCACACACAACCGTGCTAAGGTAAGGGGGCATTATATGTGCCCCTGGGCACATGTTACTATGGGCTCCAATATCCGGGGGCCTGTTGGGGGCCCCTCTCATTGCCTTTCTGCCAATCTTTTCATGGAAGTGTCCTCGGAAAGAGCAAGCGGAATCCCGACTGAGGTGCCTGCTAGGCACCGGTGCCATTCTGGAACGCGTTTCCCAATGCTTCACCGTCAGGATCTATGATCCTGGTGGTGGCAGTGGTGTTGCATGTGCCTGCTGTAGGTCCGACCGCCAGTATTGTAATACAGCGGTCAGACCGAAGAGCTGTCGGCGGTCAGACCACAAACAATGGGCTGCTGGTGGTCAGACTAATGACATCGTAATCAGGCTCATTTTCTCACTACGTCACAATAGGCACACATACCCCAACAGTGACTGCATACATATATAGATAATGAAAAATGTTAAGAATACAACCACATCTTAACAAATATCATATATCCTTGTTGCAGATGATGCCCTCTCTCCTCACATTCTTCTAATGTCAAATTACTCAGCCTCATTAGAGGTACAACAGGGCACAGCAACTTAAACCATCACTCATTTAATACACTTTTAGGAACCTTAAATCATGCTTCAGAGAAATTGACTGTACATGAAGGTGCTCATGTACTCCTCAGTCATTATGTACATGATAGTAGTATCATGATGCAAGTTGTACAACACTGTCATGTGAAAGGGCTTAACCCCTGATATAAGACAACATCCAGGTTCTGAGTGGGGTACAGAACAGGGGTCAGTGTATGTGCGTGATGGACTGGTGGCCTCCTTTCTCACCTGAACTGCTAGTTTGGATAATGGATTATTGTGATTTTACTGTGACCTGTCAATGATTAATGGTGGACTAGTACACAATCCATATATACTATGCTTTCACAATTTTGTTACGCTCATTCACCTGTATTCATAAGCTATCAATAGTAAAATCATTCGCATAATTTAAATAAGTAGGTATACAAATATGTTTAAGGCTCTCTATGTTGTTTCCCTTATTTAAAAGCAATTCCCTTCAACATTTACCTACCTCTGCTATATTTATGGAGATCTCAAAACCCAAGGCAGCAACTGCTGTATGCCTCCATTGTTATGTTATGTTAAAGGTGGTCTTATAAAGCGCTCGGCTACTCTGGCAGAGTGTCCCGGCGCTATACTGACCTGCAGAGGCTGGGCCAAAAAACAGGCAAACTACTGTACAAACAACCAGGTCTTGAGCCCCTTCCTAAAGGAGAGCAGAATGTCTAGTTTCCTGAGGGAAAGAGGTAGTTTGTTCCATAGCTGAGGTGCCAGCAGTCTGTATGAGCGCCCTCCAATGTGCGCTTGTTTGGTTGCAGGTACAATAGCCAGTGCCTGAGAGGAGGATCGTAAAGATCTAGAAGGAAAATAGAACCGCACTCTTCTCCTTAGATAGAAAGCACTGATGCCATGGAGAGATTTAAATGCCGGGATGAGAGTCTTAAAATAAATTTGTTTGCGCACCGCCAGCCAGTGGAGCGAAGTCAGAAGAGCAGAGGTGTGAGACCTTCGACTGAGGCCGAAAATGTCCCTTGCTGCCGAATTCTGAACTGTCTGATGACATGTCAACCTACTGCGAGAAACAGGAAATGCCATGTTGGAACAGGAAGTCATCCTTTCCTCATCCTTTCTAATTCATCCAATCTTGAACCACAACAGCATCTTCTCCATCCCAAATTGCGAAGGGACAAGAAGAAAAGGTTCCCATCCTTAATGATGAAGACCTGTATATTGTTTGCATGGGTGTCCTCCAGCAGTATACTCAGCTTAATGGGGGTTTACAGCAATCCAGTTGAGCAATGCAGTGCAGACCTAGATTTGGTGAAGCGTTGTCACACGTAGCAGTACAGTGGGTGTAACACACCAGCACAGTTAAGGAGTAGTGAAAGTTATTCGAAGATATCCAGTGCTGTGCTTATCTGATGGCACAAGATGTGCTAGGGGCATTTTCCCACAATATTTGCGGCACCCACAATTGATACCACTAAAACAAAAGGTCCTTCGAACAGCCTGGTCAAACTTCTATGTTCAGCTGGAAGCATTCAGCCAACAAGAAGCCGGTAGGTCTAATATGTATTCAATCATAAAATAGTGTTAATTGTTTAAAAGAGTTGTCTAGTCATATCTTCATTTTACTGTATTTTTATTCTGTCCTTGTTGCCAGTACCACATGTTGTCCTGTCAAATAAATATATAGACAATGTTGATAAAAAGCAATATTATATTGGTAAAATGAAATGTACACTGACATAACGTAATTGCATGTTTTAAAATGTTTATTCATACAAAGTAAAATGTTAAATTTCCATTTAAATTACCTTTATCATTTGTAATGTATCATTAAGATCTGTCCTCTTTAACTTATGGTATAACCAGAACTTGAACTACACATTTCTCTGTCCTATTGACATAATGTGATGATCAAGATTGTCATTATAAAATGCAAAACGTAAAATGACCACTCACATTATTTATCCATCATATGATCATAAATGTATTTTGCTTGCATATACCATTATTGAACACAGTGTCAACATCACCTCATGTTCGATTTCTTTTTTGCCTGCATAACTTTATGACATTGAACAAATTAGTCTTCATAACCCTGATGAAATGCCTTTTCTAACATTTTCTTGGGATGATTAATCCGTCCTTAGTGCGTACATAAATCATTTGGTATGAAAATAAAACTACACAATCTATTTTTCTACTCTGACATTTGTGGCCTCATTTGGATGTCGGTCCAAAAGCCTCCAATCACAAGTTGGAGGCTTTCCAATCGACATCCAAGGTTTGACTTCCAACTGCTTGATAACAATGTAGGCGTACAGAAGTCAATCCTGCCAGTCATTATGGCTGGCTTCCGACGGAGCCCGTCGGTCAGTCAGAAGTGGCACGTAATCCCTTAAGGATGGCATTTCTGCCGTCGGGATTACAATGTTGATTTCTCACAGGGCTTTCCGACATGAAAAGCCTGTCAGAAAGCAACTTTGGGGGTCCCTTGCAGGGCCTTCATGCCTCTACAGCCTCTGGTTGGGGGGCACCTAGGATGCCCCCTTTAAATCCCTGCACCGTGTGGCAGGCACCTCACTTTTTCTATCTATGGGAGCTTGTTTGTGGGTGGAAACCAACCGCAGCACATGTTCCCATAGAGAAATGGGAGTTTGTGACTGCACCATGTGTGGTAGCATTGTAATTAGGTGGTCGGGATCGCCAACCTATGGTCAGTCAGTTCCAACAATGAAACGGTTGCGTCCGCCAGATATAGTAATAAAACCCTTAGTATGCTAAGAAGATTTGTCTGAGGTGGTATGGCTGCCATGACCCAATCATATCTGTGTGTCTCAATTCTAAGACAGAATTCATATAGCGAAGGCAGGTATTATGTTTTTTAAATCATGACTGAAGTGTTTTCAACAGAACTTTTTTTTAAAAGTGATGGTTTTAATTGGCATGGCAATGGGTAGTATAATGCTTTAAAATTTCACTCTTGGGCCTCGTTACAAGCGGTCCACCTAATTGTGATTTGGGTGGTAGCTGATAATATTCCACACACCCAATTATGTGTTTTGTTGATGCTTAAACCTCCTGATATTTATCTGAGAAAATTGACTGGTATTTGCCAGACGTGCAGATTTGGACACTTATTCCCCACTAAGTTTGTAATAGAATGGTATTTATTGCACTTAAATTCCAACTCAGAGAGGTTGGATTTGATCAGGTGTGATAAATATTACACCAATTATGGGCTACTTTTAATGAGGGCTTTAGTATTGTTTAAGTATGATAGACCTTGTAGGCAAAATATGATACTGCAGAAAAAGAGAGATACAAAATACCAAGTAAAAGATATTGAGATGCAGAAATATTGAGTTTTTAATATTGCGATCCACAACTATCATGAGGCAGCAATAGCTTTGAAAGAAAATCAATTTTCTAAGGTGAATAAGTGGTTAATATTGTTTACAAAAATATCTAAGTTGTCAATATCAATGTCAAAAATATATGCTGTTAATATCATTTATAAAAAATATCATTAATTATATATCGCATTTTTAATTATCTTTATGTATTTTTTTGTCAAACATATTTTATTCGTTTTGTGTTGTACAATAGAAAACACATAACAAAGCCATCAAATCATCCCTCACAGGGGACCTCCGAAAGTAGCGAATAACAGAAAACTTCCACACCCATCCACCCCAGGTGGCGGTGAGTCGCCAAAAAAGGGTTAAAGTTCCTCATAGAAACAGGGTGTGGGTGCCATCGCCAATAATGTGCAGTAAGATCCAAAAAAAGACAATAGAGGTCCCAAATTTCTGATGCAGATGGAAGAATAATGAGTACTCTTGTAGAGGCAGGCGCCCAACAGTTCAGTTCAATATAACAACAATCCCCAAGAATGGGAAAACTAAAATAACAAACAAACAAAAAAAAAGAATAAACAACCCCCTTCCCTACCCTCCCCCCTCCCTGACAATGGTGATGGCAGCATGCAAACAGTAAGTCTGACTGTGATAGTACATGGCTAATTATAGTTGAAAGAGGTGAAGAGCCCTAATAGATGAAGGGCTTTCAGAAGACGGCAATCCTTGCGAGAGGAAGGTCACTTAAGGTCCCCATGTAAATTCAAAGTTCTTAACCCCTTCGATGCTGATGACGGCTGGGAGCCGTCATGGCACACAGTGCTCGTGTGCTGATGACGGTTCCCAGCCGTCATGACCACGCCCGCGATCAGAATGTGCCGCACAGGAGCGGAATTCTGGCCGCTGGAAAGGGGTTAAAGTTGTCCAGAAATATCCCAGACATACGTTCCAGACTGGAAAGTTTCCACAGTCTAGAATGCCACAAGGAGACCGCTGGTGCTGCCCTCTTTCTCCAGGCAGCCTCTAGGGTTACCTTTGCTGCGCCTATACACAGCCACCAAATCGTTTTGTCCGCTCGTGTCTGGTGTTCTAAAGCAGGATCGGGAAGACCCAAAAGGACCCCTGCCATGGTGGTTAGAATAGGGTATCCCAAGATATCCTTAATGTGTGCAAGGCTTTCCTCCCAGAAGGGGCAAATAGTCGGGCAATCCCACCAAATGTGTTTAAAATCCCCCAGTAACCTGCACCCTCTCCAGCATCTTTCGGAAGAAGTGGGAAAGATCTGCTTGAGCCTAGAGGGGTGGCGGTACCAGTCCATCATGGTCTTTAGGTGAGATTCCCGAAGATCAGAGGAACGGTTGAATCGTGTAATGTCTGTCCATAGGTGTACCCTTTCAGTATCTGAAATGGGACGTTGGTGAATGTCTTCCCACAGGGACATATACCGCGGTCTCGATGACACAGCGGTGGTAAGGAGAAGCTTATATATGAAAGAAATCGCCCTTCATAGTTGAGGTTTTGGCAAGGAAGGATTCAAATTGAGTGAGGGGCCGAGTAGCTGCATCGCGTATGTTTGGGGTGAGGGTTCATTGCATCAGTTGGGTGTAATGATACCTTTCCCCGGTTCCCAACTGGTAGTCCAGTTGGCAATTGTCAAAAGTGAGTGGATCATAATTGTGAAAAAGGTCGATCAACGCAAGACAACCCCCTTCTCTCCATGTGTCAAAAGGCCCCTCCTGTGTACCCGGCAGGAAATCAGGGTTAAAGTGTAGTGGTGTAAATGGAGAGGGGAAAGTGGTCCATCGATCGTCCCCTGTTACCGTATACCCATCCGGACCTGCAGCTTTATGGGGCTTAAGAGACTTAATCGCCAGACTCACTTCTTCGTAAGTGAAGGGAGTGGTGAGCAACTTGTTCCATTAGTTGGAAACTTGGGGTAAGGGCAGCCCATGAAGAAACTCCCACTGAGCTTCAGAGTCTAGATTTTCCCCGGAGTACAGAGCTTCGTCAAATGAGCCAAACAGTTTAGCTTTATCTTTGTCCTTATGGGAAATCTCCCCGGTGGAATTCAGAATGCCTCCTATGTTTTCTTTCTCTCGCTTGGCTCGTAGCTGTCTAGCTAAATGTTTGCCAATTTTATTGCTTTGCGAGTAGGACAGATGACAGAGTTTAAGGAGTGTGAACTCAGCCCTTTTATTATATATAGCACACAGTTTACTGCGGAGCGGCATCAAGTGGCGGAGAGTCTGCCGAGTGGGGTTCTGCTTATGAACTTTTTCAACAGAGGAAAGTTCCTGCTCTAGTTGCTCTCTTTCCCTGGCACGTTGTTTGTTGAGCGCTGAGTTGATTGCAATACATTCCCCCCTAAACACCGCATTGAATGCATCCCAGGTGGTAAACTCCTACGTGGCCTCAGGTACGCTAACCTCAAAAAAATCTTTGATAGTTTTTCTAATTTTAGCACAAGATTCCTTGTCCCGCGCTAACGAAGCCGGAAAGTACCACCTGGGAGCTTAGTGTTTGATTGATTTAGATGCTCCGTCCATCCCCACCCCCTTTTGTACCGCTTTTGGCCGTCATAAGTGTGGCAGGGTATGCTCAGACGTGAGTCCCTTGCTCACTTTGCCACTGGATTCAAGCAAGCCGGGCTGAAGACGGCTGAAATGCCAGAAACCGGTTCTCAGCAGCTTGTTTCCGGTCCAGGGAAGACATGGCTTGGCAGTTCGGGCTGGACTGTTCCCATGAGGCACAGGGTCAGACTGATTTGCATATAGCCATGTCTGAACTGGGGTGGCAGAGTGGGCTAAAGAACGGTGATTGATTAAACCCAGATCTGTTAACTGGGTGTGAGTGTTTGATTGATTCAGATGCTCCGTCCATCACCACCCCCTTTTGTACCGCATTTGGCCGCCATAAGTGTGGCAGGGTATGCTCAGACGTGAGTCCCTTGCTCACTTTGCCACTGGAGTCAAGCAAGCCGGGCTGAAGATGGCTGAAATGCCAGAAACCGGTCCTCGGAAGCTTGTTTCCGGTCCAGGGAAGACATGGCTTGGCAGTTCGGGCTGGACTGTTCCCATGAGGCACAGGGTCAGACTGATTTGCATATAGCCATGTCTGTACTAGGGTGGCAGAGTGGGCTAAAGAACGGTGATGGATTGAACCCAGATCTGTTGACTGGGTGTGAGTGTTTGATTGATTCAGATGCTTCATCCATCACACCCCCTTTTGTACCGCTTTTGGCCGCCAAAAGTGTGGCTGGGTATGCTCAGACGTGAGTCCCTTGCTCACTTTGCCACTGGATTCAAGCAAGCCGGGCTGAAGATGGCTGAAATACCAGAAACCGGTCCTCGGAAGCTTGTTTCCGGTCCAGGGAAGACATGGCTTGGCAGTTCGGGCTGGATTGTTCCCATGGGGCACAGGGTCAGACTGATTTGCATATAGCCATGTCTGAACTGGGGTGGCAGAGTGGGCTAAAGAACGGTGATGGATTGAACCCATATCTGTTGACTGGGTGTGAGTGTTTGATTGATTCAGATGCTCTGTCCATCACCACCCCCTTTTGTACCGCTTTTGGCTGCCATAAGTGTGGCAGGGTATGCTCAGACGTGAGTCCCTTGCACACTTTGCCACTGGATTCAAGCAAGCTGGGCGGAAGGCGGCTGAAATGCCAGAAACCGGTCCTCGGAAGCTTGTTTACGGTCCAGGGAAGACATGGCTTGCCAGTTGGGGCTGGACTGTTCCCATTAGGCACAGGGTCAGACTGATTTGAATTTAGCCATGTCTGAACTGGGGTGGCAAAGTGGGCTAAAGAACGGTGATAGATTAAACCCAGATCTGTTGACTGGGTGTGAGTGTTTGATTGATTCAGATGCTCCGTCCATCACCACCCCCTTTTGAGCCGACGGTACCTCCCCCGCCAGGACAGACAAATAGATAGCAAGCAATGATCAGACAAAGAGAGGGGTAAGATTGTAACATCCTGAAGGGAACCCAAAAGGGACTGACTAATGAAAATGTAATCAATCCAAGTACTTCAGCCAAGAACAAACTAGTACCCCAGCGCTGCCAGAATTAGACAGTTAAAAGCCACCACCATGTCCCCCCACCCCAAGCCAAAAGAAACTAATGTAAATGTAAAAACAATTCCCAAACTTGTCAACCAAGTTCCACCGGGAGTGCATAGTTCCCACGGAAACTAGGGGGGACAAGGGGTCCCAGGTCCCTGTCCACGCCTGCCCCGGCCATCAAGTCAATCATAAAGGAGGCTAAAAAGCCTCTAGTTGGGGCTGAAAAAAACAATGGTAGGTATAGTCCCTCCACCGGCAAAGGTCACCATTCATAGGGGTGCAGTCCCATGAAGAAAAGAAGTCCACTCCAACATCGTCAGCCTAAACAGAGGCAAAAGAATCCAGGCTGTGAGGATGCTATTCTGGTGCGACATCCACATGCAAATAACAAAAAACAGTTCCCCTCATCTAAAAGCATGGATCATACTGTGAAAAGGGGACAGTTCGGAAGCGACCAGGGTTCTTCCCAAGAGACTGGGCCCCCCCAGGGGACCGGCCGAGCCATCATGCAGAAAACCGCAAAGTGAGGTCGAAGAACTTCGTGAAAGACCACGGGCCATCCCCGCCCTGCACCCTCATCTGGAAGAAGAGCCAGCCGACAGCAGGTAGCATAGAGAGTCCGTTTTCCCCATAACCTCCAGAGGAGTGTTAGAATCTCCAGTCAAAAGCAAGTACAGACCCGTGATCGTCGGCTCCTATGAGTGCTCACTGACCACCCAGAGGTCGATGGTGTTCCTCGTGGTCGGGATCCATATTTGTCCGCTGCAGTGTCCCAGTACTCCGGAGAGAGGCCTAAAAGCTCCAGACCCTCCTTCAACTCAGTAATGTGGTGGTGTTTGTTCTTAAATTCAAAACTGAGACCAAAAGGGTATGTCCACCGATACCGTATGTGGTCCTCACGGAGCTTGGTAGTAATGCTTCGGAACAGGTTTCTTTGCGCCAAGGTTGCTGGAGCCAAATCCTGGTAGATGGAGCAGGAGAAATTTTGAAAGGAAATGGCGCTCTTTGCCCTGGCTGCCTGGAGGACTGCTCCTTCACTTTGAAAGAATGAAATTTAGCTAGAATATCGCGTGGTCTTTTCTGCTCACCCGGTAGCGCAGCGCCAACTCGGTGCACTCTGTCCAGCTTAATTTTTTGCGTCTGGGGGGCCACGATCTCCGCGAACAGACCTTCCACGAAGGCAGCCAGATCTGGCCCCTCCGCTCTCTCCTCCAGGTCTCTGATACGTATATTCTCCCTTCGTGATCAATTTTCAAGGTCCTCCGCCTTGAGGAGAGATTGGTGAAGTTGATCTTGAAGTTGGCAGACCTCCTCCCTCAGGTCTGTGGTGATTCGGTCTAGTTCCTGAGAGCGAGTGTCCAAGTCGAGGACCCTGGTGCCCACAGAGTCGACATCTTGTTGGAGGGAAGTCAGACGGTCCGTTAAGTCTGCCCGCATTTGGTCGATGGAAGTCTTGACATCCTGGTTCAGGTCATGGCGGAGTTCCTTCTTAAAATTCTGGAATATAGCCGCCAAATACGCTTTTGTGAGAGCCATTGCCGGAGAGTCTGCGTCTCCCTGCACTATCGGGAGCTTGTCTGAGGAGATGAAAAAGTCAGAAACCTTACCCGTCTTCCTGCCCGTCGTCTTCTGGCGGCATGGAGCGTGGATCAAGCAGGCCCTCGAGAAGTTGACTGAAGGAACAGCACTGCAGCACACGTAATTACAAATGCTTGAGAGGAGTAAGGGATATTCTGGTAGGCTCCCAGGCGAGGGTCAGCGCGAAGGTGAGGAACTCTTCAGAAATCTGCCTCACGATGAATGGTTTAGGAGGAGATCGGTCATGTAAGCGCCCAGTAGCCAGAAGGGACTGATGAGGTGTATCATTGGCAGGGCATAGAGGTAGTGGGTCCGGTCAGGATTCATGTTCCATACAATATATATCACTGGCTGTACGAGGTACGAGGGCCAGGGTCCCCCAAAACACCCCCCCCCCCCTCAGAAGCTGCTCTATCGGATGCTGGTCGGGGCTGAAAGCTGGTCAAGCCGGTAGTGCTGGACCCCGTTGGCAGAATTGAAAAAACACAGTCCTAACCCGGGGGCCAACCTGGAAGCAGGCGAGGAAATTAGAGAGGGAGACCGAGGCAGGTCTAGAGCAGACCTTGCGAGGCACCGATCTGCACTCTTAGGTCACCAGCAGCTGCCATCTTGAGTCCGGGCAAGTTGCAAGTAGGGTGGGGTGAGGGGGAACCGCCGCCGCACTAGGGGTGCCTTGTGCGCCTCTGGCCCAGAAACATTAGCGGGAGGCTCTGCTAGTAATTAGCGAGTGGCCGGCAGCCCTACCTCACAGGAGCAGCCTCCGATCGTAGCAGCCCCGGCAACGCGCCGCCTGCAATTTTAGGATCCGATGCTTCTCGCCGCCACTGAGGATATCCAGCAATTCAGCGCTCACCGACACAAGCAGGGTCGCTCCGCCGGTGCCCCAGATACTCCGCCTCATGTAGGTGACATTGCTAGCAGGGAGGAAGCTCTGCAGCCGCCCAGAAGTGAGCCGAGGAAACGCGTTGACCGGGAGCCGAGACAAACTATGTCCTCTTGGCTATCTTGTCCGGCCATGCCCCCCCATCTTTACGTATTTTATTATATGTTTTAATTGTATTTGTTATAAATTGTACAGTTTGTACATTTTTTGGTATTTTCTAAATTTAATTTAATAGTTTATTGTAATTTTTAGTGTCATTATTGGTTGAGGTTTGTAGGGCTACAGGATGGGAAGTAAATGATTTATAATTAGCTAATAAATGATTTGCAATTATTAATTTTTCAATTGGTAAGCCATTATGTAAATTGTGTAATTAATGGATTTTTTAAGGTATGTTTTAGGTGTGGGCTGTTGGTTTTATATTGGTACAGCGTGGGAAGCAAATTAAACTTTAGTAAAAAAATGTTTAATTATTTTTTATTATTTAATTGATAATTAAGTAAATTGTGTAATCAACATATATTTTAAATTATATATCAGGTGTGGGTTGTACGTTTTGTAGGGGTAAATGGTGGGGATTTAAATAATTATAATTAATTAATTGTTAGTCATTTATTATAAATTATTTAATTGTAAAATGATTATGAAGATTGCATAATTATTATACTTTTTGACCCCTTGCCTGCAGGGCTAATTCCCCCGCTGTGCTGGGGGTAGGTGGGCACGCACAGCGCCCCGGTGCTCATCACGAGCTCAGCTTGTCATGAGCCACGGTGGCCGTGTGCTCATGCGGGGCTGAGCTAGTCACAGCCACACCTGTTTCTTCAGAACGTTCAGCACAGCGGGGGAATTAGCCCCATGTGCGAGCGCTCTGACCGTTATGACAAGCTCAGCTCGTCATGAGCACACGGCCACCGTGGCTCATGACGAGCTGAGCTCGGCATGAGCATGGGAGGGGTTAATATATGTTTTATGTGGGTTGTTGTGTTTTAGGATTACAGGGTGTGAAGTTAATTAAGAATTAATTTATTAACAATTAATTATCCATTTATTATTAATTATTTAATTGATAATTATGTTAATTGTGAAAATATTATATTTGTTAAATTATCTTTCAGTGTGGGTTGTTTACTTTGTAGAAGAATAGGGTGGGAATTTATTTAGATAATGATTCATTAAAAAATATGCATTTTATTTATTGCAAATAGTTTTTTAAATATTTAATCTGTTAATTGTGTTATATTTATATTGTTAGCTGTTATATTTGTGGGAATATAGGGGCTGATTAGGATGTTGGTGAGACCACCACTCTAAGTTTCCCGTCCACCACATTAGGATGGTGGGCTGTTTGTTGGCGGTCAGAAAAACCAACCGCCACACATCCGATGGGCCTGCTGGTAAGGCAGAGGGGGTTAGCAGTCCCTATCAAGATGGTGGTGCCTGAATGGCACCGTAGTAGGAATAACAATGTCCCTTTCCACCTGCCTTTTCATGGTGATTAGCCCGCCATGAAAAGGCTGGCAGAAATTGACTTTAGGGGCAAGTAGGGGGCCCCCTTCCCCCTGGAACTCAGATGTGCACACTGGGGGAGCACCATAGGTGCCCCCTACATGTCCCTGCACCATGTGGCAGGTACCACATGGAGCCTGCCACGTAGTGCAAGGATATGTGCAGTGTATGTGTTTTGCATTGAGATGGGTGCTGCAGCCAACAGCACTCGCTGCAATACAAAATACCGGCATTGCCACCGCTGTGGTGATGGTTCCATCATAATGCCTAGTGCGGGACCGCCAACAGCCTGTCTGGCGGTCCCTAATCCCGATAGGGTGGCGAGCAGACATAAGTCTGCCCACCATCCTAATCAGCCCCATGGTGAGGTATTTTATAATATTAATAATATTTGTTTAAATTGATAATAATAATTAAAAATTTTAATATATATGTTATATTCTATTTTTTGTTCAAATTTAGACACTTACATTTTATATCTAGAATTTCATATTTTGGGGTATTTACTAGAGTTGTTAAATTGTGGTATTTGTTTGAAGTGAATTTCTCCCTCTGTATTGTGGCAGTGAATGGAGTGGTAATAATACATTTTACCCCTCCTGACTCTTACGCTTTCTCTACTGCTACACAGTCTGGAGTGGGAACAGTAAATCTTTTCCCTCCCGAGTCCAACGCATTCTCTACTGTTACACAGACTGGAGTCGTAATAGTAAATGTTAGCCCTCCTGAGTCCAACACATTCCTAGTGTTTCACACACTGGAGTGGGAATAGTAAATTGTACCCCTCCTGAGTCCAATGCTTTCCCTGCTGTTACACCAACTCGAGTGGGAATAGTACATTTTACCTCTCCTGGGTCTAATCCAGTCCCTACTGTTGCACAAACTGGAGTGAGAATAGTAAATTTAACCTGTCACAAGTCCAACACTTTCCCTACTGTTGTGAAGAGTAGAGTGGGATTAGTAAATTGTGCCCCTCCTTTGTTGAATGATTTCCCTGCTGTTGCACAGACTGGAGTGGGAATAGTAAATGTAACTCCCCCTGAGTCCAATGCTCTCCCTACTTTCGCTAAGACTGGAGTGGGAATAGTTAATATGACCTCTACTGAATTCAACACTTATCATACTGTTGCACACTCTGGAGAGGCAATAGTAAATTGTACCCCTCCTGAGTCCAATGCTTTCCCTACTGTCACACCGACTGGAGTGGGAATAGTACATTTTACCCCTCCTGAGTCTAACGCTTTCCCTACTGTTGCACAGAGTGGAGTGAGTATAGTAAAGTTTGCCCCTCCTTAGTCCAATGCTTTCCTTAATGTTGCACAGAATGGAGATGGAATAGTAAATGTAACTCCTCCTGAGTAAGATGTTCTCCCTACTGTTGCAAAGACTGGAATGGGAACAGTTAATTTGACCCCTCCTAAATCCAATGCTTACCCTACTGTTGTACACTCTGGAGTGGGAATCATAAATGTTACCCCTTCGTTGTCCAACGCTTTCCATACTGTTGCACTGTAGTGGAAATAGTATATTTATCATAATTTGAGTTGAATAGCTTTTTGTATTATTTAAATATGTATTAATTATTGTGTTTTTGTATTTAACTTTATGTTGTTATATATATAAACAAGTAAAACATATTTTTATTTATTGTTTACTTTTTTATGGATAATAGCATTGAAAATATTTTCACTTTATTTGCAGTGTGTTACATTTATTATTTATTTGTACGAAAAAGGCGCGAAGCTGAAACGCATCTATAGTGCCATTGAAGAAGGGACGAGACTCCTGAAACCGGTCTGGCAGAAGTAATTTGGATCACTGTTTCCTCGCTGTTCCCTGCATGCAACTGCCATGAATAAACATGGAGTGATTCACTTACCTTGAGGCTTCTTCCTTTGGGGCAACTCTTTCGGTGGATATGAGCGGCTGAGCCCAGCCGCGGAAGAAACCCGCCACTGGAGTGCGGACCTGACATGATGCCAGATTGATGCCAGGTGTACATGGGAGGTAATTTCCATTGGGCAGCTGAGTGAGCCTTCAGGTGTTTACAGCGGACTGTGTATCAACCCACTGCGGTGTTCAATTTTAATTTTTAATGTCTGCTGCTGGTAGAAGACGGGCTCACTGGAGTTGAACTTCGCAGCACTACGAGTACCAGCAGGCTGTGAGTAAGCATGAGCGGATTTTGCGGATTGGCAATCCGCGAATTTGCGGATTTGCAAACTCGCAATCCGCAAAATCCGCGAATTCCCGCGAATTTGCGGATTTTTTTTTTTTTTGTGTTCGCCCGTGTTTCTGCCAGTTCGCGAGGGTTTTTACAATTTCGCAATTTGCGAACTTACCTGTCGGGTCGCAAGTTTTGCGAACTTGTTGTTTCTACGTGTCCAACCTGTTTGGGACACTCTTCTTCATCACTGCCACTCTCTGTCACCACTGCCACTCTCTGACTACTCATGCCACCCTCTGGCCCACCCATGCCACCCTCTGTTTCATCACCACACCCTCTGGTTGTCCAGTGTACATTATTTTTGGCAAAGCAAAGCACACCTTCCCTGCCTCAAGTGACCTGAATTAATTTGGGGCTGATTAATGTGTCACAGAATATTTTTTTAGCTGGCACCTGCTTCCTTAGTGCGCCCTGATTAGTGATCTTTTGCACTTGCTAAGTGCTTTCATTGTTGCAAAATTAGTTACAACACCTGCCCTGCCCCAACTGACAATAATGAATTAGGGGCTGATTAATGGATTTTAACTTCCAGCCTGGCTCCTGCTTGTCTCCCTTAGCTGTAATTCAGGACCTTTGTGGCATATGTGTAACTATTCTGAGGTTCAGAGCAGGGTCACATAATAGTTGCAACTGGCAACTGAACTCTGGAGGGGCCCCTCAGGAAGCACTACAGGAAATGGCTACTAATGATGAGCCTGAACTTTTGAACCTGGTAAGTAGTTACTTTCAGTTTTGCTAAAATCGTATTTTCTGCAATTTCGCACTTATTCGCGGGGCGCGAACTCACGCGAACAGTGCGAGCAGTGCGAGCAAAATCCGCTGCTCGCGGATTTGCGGATTTTTCAGGAAATTCGCAAATCTCGCGGATTGCGGATTTCCCGAAAATCCGCAAAATCCGCGAGCGGAACGGATTTTCCGCCCATGCCTAGCTGTGAGTACAGCAATGCCCACTGGGGCAGGTCCTTTAAAGATACTAATGCACGCAAGAACACTGTCCACGAGCAGCACGATGCCGTTGAAGAAGAGATGAGACTCCCGAAACCGGTCTGGCAGAAGTAATTTGGATGATTTTTTCCTTGCTGTTCCCTGCATGCAAGTGCCTTGAAAAAACATCGAGTGATACACTGAACTTGCGGCTTCTTCCTTTGGGGCAACTCTTTTGGTGGATATGAGCGGCTGAGCCCAGCCGCGGAAGAAGCCCGCCGCTGAAGTGCGGATCCGACATGACGCCAGACTGGTGCCATGTGTATATGGGAGGTCATTTCCATTGGGCAGCTGAGTGAGTCTTCAGGTATTTACAGCGGGATTGTGCATCAACCAACTGCGGTGTTCAATTTTAATTATTAATATCTGCTACTTGTAGAAGACGGGCTCACTGGAGTTGAACTTCGCAGCACTACGAGTACCAGCAGGTTGTCAGTACAGCTACGCCCACTGGGGTAGGTCCTTTAAAGATACTAGTGCACGCGAGAACACTGTCCACGAGCAGCAGGATGCCATTGAAGAAGGGACAAGACTCCCGAAACCGGTCTAGCAGAAGTCATTTGGATGACTGTTTCCTTGCTGTTCCCTGCATGCAACTGCCTTGAATAAACATGGAGTGATTTACTTACCTTGCGGCTTCTTCCTTTGGTGCAACTCTTTCGGTGGATATATATATATGAGAACGGGATTTAATCTCCTAAAATGCGTCTGGCGTTTGAACTTTGGACTTGTGTCACTGGTGAGGGTGCCTGTCAGCAAGGTGCCAGAAATAAAGAACGAGCTGATTTTTAACTCCCTATGGTTCCATTGAATTGGGTTCCTGCATTGTTGATATATATAATTCATCAGAAATATTACACAGCACTCTCCAAAGGGTCCTTTTCTTTAATTGTTTATTTTGCTATCCTTACTCGACCTACGCGTTTCGTCCGACCTGGTCTTGATCACGGTACATGGCAGTAGTCCCTCATCAAATTCTCCTTTTTATACCAAATTCCCATTTATATCGTATTGGTGCAATATGGGATGGGTAGTTTATTCAGATTATGTATTCTATACACAAAAGAGAATTTTACATATTTACAAATTCTATTTGCACAACACTGGTTTCTATTTAAGTAAATTTGCAAAGCTTGCAAGTGCAGCAACATTTGTACAGAAATAAAATTGTCAGAGGAATGTAAACTGTATGTGATTAAGAAACACGTATCTTGCAACACTGACCATGTTGTATATGCCTTAAAATGCCTCTGTAGTAAATCTTACATCGGGAGCACAATCCACAAAGCGAAGAAGCAGATCTTAGAGCACCTTCGTGTGATTAGAAATGAAGACAAACAGTACCCCATTATTAGGCACTTCAAAAATCACCATAATCAGAATGGAAGTTTGTTGACTTTCTTCGTGTTAGATACAATACCAGTACAGGAACGTGGTGGAAATCGATGCCCAAGAGTTGAGACGCTTGGAATCCAGATTATTAATTCAGTATAAGACACTCGCCCCCATGAGTCACAATGGTGACGAAGAATTGTCAGTCCATTTAGGTTGAAGATCCCAGGAGTATAATTACTGTTATTTTAAAGTTTAAGACATTGTCAGCTGTTTACAAAAAGATGATACTATTTAAAAATGTTTTTGTTTTAAGATGTTGTATGTAGGAATACGTGACATTTAATTTAATAATTTTTGTATGTTTATGTTTTACATACTGGACGACCTGTTTTAATGACGAATGGAAGACATTGGAGCTACATACTTCTTTTTCACCCGATTGGGATTATATAATGAATAATCTAGGAGATGATTAGCCCACTTGGGCTTTAGTACGTGTGCGTTTAATCCTGTGCAACCCAGGATTGGGGAAATGAGATATAATGAATTAGAATGCCTATTAGTCATGAATGGCAAGACAGAGTATATTATTTTTGCCCACTGGGGCAGTATGTAACGTTGGAATTGGTTTAGGAATGATACTTGCTGGACATTGGGTTGGAGTGTTGTATACCTCCGCACGATGTATCCCATAAGGATTGTCCAGTATCGGTAATACCGACTTCGCTATCAGTCAAGGCAGCTAGTCTGATTCACGCACATTATTTACTGTGTGAGCAATAACACGAGAAGTGTGCCCGATATATCCCATAAAGGATTATCCAGTATTGGTGACACCGACTTCCGTGGATGTTAATGTAATAAAGGGCTAGACCAAATTACGCATACTGTTTACTGTTCTAGCAACAACACAAGAATGGTGTACAATAAAGTTGAGTGAAACCCGTATTGAGAGGCAAAACAACGCAGAAACATAAGAAGGTGCAAGGGGACACAGAAATTCAAGTTGGTTTTGGATCTCGCTTCACACTGGTCACATCAAAAAGATATGAATTGTAAATACCGTATTGTTTATATAATTTTCTGGAACATGCAGTAATCTTTTGATTTAGAGTGAAGGAAATGGCATGGAAACGGAAAGTCTGTTTGTTATGTCTATTATTATTTGTGTCACATGTTTATTTAAGCATTTCACATTACAAACAACTCACTCATGATCAAGAGGCGTGTGGCCTCGAAACGCGTAGAGTTGGCGAGTTAATAATAAAATAACCGCTTGCAAGAACGACGATTGCGTCCACGGCTTGCTGTTTTGGCATGGAGTATCAGAAGTTGGATGGATAATTCAGGGTTTGCTACCCCACTGTGGAACGTCATCGCAAAAGGACCGAGTAGGGCGAACGTGCTTTGCTGGCTGTGAAATATTGTAAAACGCTCCAAGAAGATGCAAGGACTCCAAGATAAATTGAAGAAGTTTATTTCGTAAGGCACCGTACTTCTCAGTCCAAATCCAAGAGCAGAATGAAAGGAGTTATGAATTCTAAATAGAGCTACATTCAACTGCATGGCAGGTGCCAGAGAGTGAAAGTATACAGAGGAATTAAAGAGGAAGGGACAATAAAGAAAAATAGTATGCATGCAATGTAACACGCATTTTCCCCCTTAGGAAAATTTACGAATGAACGTTTGCACATTTTGTCACTCGCTTGATATCCCAAGGGTAACAATGCTGTTGCGATTAACCTTTACAATTTCAGTAGGTCTCCCAAACTTCATTTCACCTTTAAGAAGGATACCTGGTTGGCGTATCCTGACCCACACATCAACCACGAAAAGCAGTTGTTTCAGTCTCACGAGAAAGTCATAATAGTGTTTGCTTTTAAATTGTTTTCCTTGTACATTGTGCAATAATCTTTATTGACTATAAGTCTATGGTTCTGAATAATCCTTTTAAACCACCAAGGGCACAGCTTAGAAACTGGTTCACTTCCCTTTAGTAAACAAAAGGAGAGATTTCAGTAGTCGAATGGGAAGATATGCAGTATAACCATAATTTCTCTCTCTAGTCATGGAAACATTTACTACAAACCAACAATCTTTGGACCAACGAAGACATGCCCCAAACTAGCATGCCCATAAAATGTCTTGCTTAAGAACCCTTTTGTATCTCTCCACCTGACTATTACTTGAGGTTTGTACAAAGCTGTAGTGACATGACGTATATTACATTTATTTTCGAAAATCAGACATTTCATGAGGCTTCATTTGCACACTGCTATCAGTGATGAGGACTTCAGGATAGCCTTCACAGGAAAAAACTTTCTTGAGAAAAACAATAACACTCTGAGAATTTGCATGTGGAACAAGTTTGACTTCTGGCCACTTTGAATGGTAGTCAACCATCACTAAGGTAAATCTGCATTCTGGAGTAAAAAATTGATGGGACCTGCAATGTCAAAACCTACTTTTTGGCATAAAAAATCTGGCCTTCGAACGGGAATGAGGGGAGCTGGATCACATTTAAGCATGTTCTCGCCTTTAACACATTCAGGCCATTCCCTCAAGATCCTGTCCACATATATATATAAACCAGGCCACCAGAACAAAGACCTCTTTGTGGATGACATCCCCAAATGGCCTTCGTGACTTACAGATAAAATGTGATCACGAAGTGAAAAGGGAGGAATGCATTTACCTTCTCTGAAAATGAGATCTGCTTCAACAGCTATCTCATCTGAGATTTTCCAAGACTAGAATTTCTATTTTAATTACCATAGCCAAATTAGGGAAGTGAAACTGAAAAAAGCAGTTTACCAGAATTACTCCAAATTTGGTAGAAATTTAGAATTTTATTCAGAAAGCATGCTTTTCGTTATTTAGTGTAACTAGTTTCAGAAGATTTTTGGGAAATTGCCCTTTATAATGCTGCTCAGGAGGTCATGAAGGGGTTAAAAAAAGGTATATCTGAATGGTTGGTCCCGCATGAGTCCGGGGTACTATAAATGTAAAAAATAAGGGTGTCTAGCAAAGAGGCCATCTTTTCCAGTCGGCCCTTGCATGCCCACTGAAGCAAGTAATCTAGGGCCAGATGTAGGTAATTCATATTTACCGACTCTTAAATACCGAATTTTACCGATTCAGTATTTAAGAGTCGGGAAATATGAAGGGGGGAGATGTAGGTATTACAGATTCTGTAAATACCGAATCATTAAGATTCGGTATTTACCGAATCTGTAAATACCGATTCTGTAATTACAGAATCGGTAAATACCGAATTTTGCAAGGGTGCAGGGGGTGTCACTTTGACACCCTCTGGCACCCCAAAAATAGGCATGTGCGCCATGTGGCACACGGACATGCCCTAAGGGCATGTCTGTCTGTCACATGGCTAGGTGTGCATGCACACATGTGCATGGACACCTGAATTCGGTATTTTAACACCCAATTGGATTGGGTGGTAAAATACCGAATTTGTAGGGCCTTTGGGACTCAGAAGAGTCCCACCTACATCTGGGAATTACCGAATCGGTAAAAATACCGATTCGGTATTTGACAGATTCTGTAAATTTACCGATTCGGTAAATTTACAGAATCTGTAAAATCGGGCCCCCTACATCTCAGGATGCCAAATACCGGTCGGAAACGGCCGAATCGGCCGTTTCCGACTGGTATTTGCCACCTACATCGGGCCCCTAGTTGGCTGATGGCAGCTTGAAGAAAAATATTGCAGTCAGAATTACAGAATGCAGGGACTCCTTCCTTGCATCCTGAACTACTCCAAAAACATATAATAGGGCAGGGTAGAGACCCCTACCCCCTGGCCTTCATGGGTGGGATCTAGAGTTACCTCCATGCATGGGCCACAAATTATTTAATAAATATAGTTCTGTGCATACTGCAGTATTCTTGTTGGACCCTACACAGCCACCCTATGAAGCTTGTACAATTCTACGGTGCCTTCTAGCTGATGCTTGGTTACAGTACAAGGGAAGTACAGTGTACTGTGAAAAAAGATAATAAATATACATCTGAGGTGGGGATTTCTGGGTGAATAGTCACCTTTTGGAGGCTGCGCACAGAGCCTGGCCAGTTCCTGTGATCAATCACACACTTTCTACGGCCATAGGCCATGCGCTGCAGTTGTGGGGTTGGGTGGAGGGCCACCCTGCATATCAGACTCTGCAGCGAAACCCATGCCAGGCATGGTCAAAGGTCATGCTCAGTGAGGATGTTGCCTGCCCATGAGGAATTGGACGCAGGGCCAGGTGCTTTGGTCAATCCTATGCTGCACAAGGCCAATGGTTATGCACAGCTGGGATTTGACCAACCCCATGCTGCACATCCAAAGGCAGTGTGTGATGGTAGGTGGCCACTTGTGGGGTTTGACTGCATGGACTTCCCCAATACCAAGCCTTGAAGCCACTGCTTCACCATGCAGAACCAAAGGCCATGCACAGCAGGGGGTAGGCCTCCCACAGGGTTGCTGTCTGTAGACTCTGGTTCCAGGCCTGAAACTGTAACCAACATCACATCAACACAGCTGATGAGCATGCTCAGCAGAGGTTTAGGCACACATGAAGGGGGCCAATCCCACAATGGCACAGAAGAAGGCCCTGCGTGGCAGGGGTTAGGCAAGTGCGGGCTGCTGGCCGCAGGACCTGGCCAGAGTCCAGGCACTATGAGCCACCCACCACTGTGCATTGCAAAAAGCTGTGCTAAACTGGGTATTTAGGTGAAAATTACCAAAAAACAGTGGAAAGTAGCTGATTAAAACAAAGGTTAAAGTGACTTCATACTTGATATCAAATGAGGTCCAAGTGAGATTCAGAATCACATTGCACCTCATTCTCTGTCATGCTCTTCATAGTTTTACTGCACTGTCATCTACAGCACTGAGTGACTACTTGTTTTTGTGCTCACAGCCATTCTGCTTCTCATACAGCCATGATGATAGCAATAGATCCTTTTGGAACCCATACAAGTCTCTTACAAATATAATTAATTCTCATAATTTCTAATTTCTTCTTGGGTCTTCCTGCTTCATGCCAAATGCTGTCTCCTTTATTCCTCATAACTAACAAATGGCATTTTTTATGACAATGTCTTTCAATAGCAGACTAAAAGGAAGTTCTTGATTCCCATACTTATATACATAGTAGTATTATAGGAACTCATACTTTTTTGACTTCATTTTAATATTTCTGTGCCGTTACTTGAATAAAATACAATTTTCATTGCTAATTCTCTAATATTAGATGCCAATTGTTTGTTTTCCTTTGCAAAATTGACCAGTGATCATATTGTATGTCATACAAGTTTCACATGACTCAAGGGTATAATTATATGACGCAAGACCAAATGTATGTGACCCTTCATTTTTTGTGTGCAAACTCTTTATTGACAGTTTATGACACAATACAACAAAATGCAAAGTGGCTGTCAGGAGCTATCGTAATAAAACAGGAGACAAGCTATTACAGATTAGATAAACATAGCATGGAGTCACTAATGATTTGCAGAAATAGGCAAAACAAGCATTAGAGATACAGGCAAAAGGATCTCCTACAGCATGACATGTCATGAATCAAGGAAGCAGAAACATAGGTCAATGTTGTCAATATTACAGACACCCCAGGATATAGCAGCATGGATTAGCAAATTTAGCTGCACAAATTTGGAAATTTAGCGGCACAAATATGGCAATTTAGCGGCATTTTGTGGCACTTTATTTTACTCATAATCATTCATTTTCAGCCTTGAATCAATGGAAACTGTTTTCACAGAGTATTCCACTTTCAATAGGCAACCTGGGATATGGAACAGAGAAGCAGCCCACTGGTGAAGGCTGTTATCCCTTGGAAATGCAATACTCCATTTGCTTTAGTGTAGGTTGGTCGCAGTTATCACACTTTTTTGACACATCGCGGGATCCGTGTTTGGCACATCCTTAAACCTTTTGCCTGAGATTCTGAGGGCGGCTGGACGCCGCTTTCATGGACAGGTCATGGCCCATTCAACAGGTCCTAGAAGGCCCACCGTGAGAAAAATAACTGCCTATATAAGTATGCAAACCTTTTGAAATACTACCTCTGCCCATTTATTTTAAAGCTTGTAATGTTTCTAGTTTCTTCTTCCCGCATCCCAAAGCTTACTTCCTGATTTGCAGAAGGGAAGAATATTTGTAAAAAATCCTGTCATGTTTACCTCAATTTGTAACAAGCTAATACTCTGAATTTAGCACACAATCCCTGGTAACCCCTATTTTTTCCCTGCAGAGTAATTAAAGACACATGTTAACTCTGCCCAGGAACGAAATTTCTATTAAGCAGTGGTGAGCGAGCCAATAAATTAACCACAATTCGAGCTAAGGGTCAGACTTGAAGAGTCCATGCACGAGCCCAGCCTTGAAAATGTTTGCCATCTCACTGTTTTGTAATCCCATTTGTAGAGCGCGTACTACCCCTGACGAGGCGCTGCATTCTCCCGTTTCCCTGTGCATTGTTTACTGATACCACGGGTGGCCTTTGTCAGTCAAGGGTTTATCAGTATCTCCTGGAATAAACCACGCCAGGTGGATTACGTTGAGTGGCGTGAGCCTTGCAGCGCCGAATGGCGTGAGAAGGCGGCGCTGCATGTCCGGCTTTGATGTTTGGGTGGAAGTGACTCAGGCCCCCTCAATCTGGCTGTCACACCCTGCGCACCTGGGTCGTCTGGCTATATTATATAGTATTCCACACTATGAGCACAATTGTGCATGTATGTGTGTCGCCTTTGGCAGGTGCGGGCACAAGGCTTGCTATTGAAGATACGTGCAGAAAGAAAGTTATTCAAAAAGCTGCAATTCCCTGAGCTTTGGTGAGATAAAGCAGGTAATTTCCAAGCAGGTCAAATAGTGAATTAGAGGGGCACTAAAGAAATTGAAAGTTTGCCTATGTCTGAGCTAAATTGTGGGAAGGTTGTTCCATAGCCATCACGTGCCACAGACAAATGGAACATTGGGCAGTGGAGGGTTTAGTTGTCATGCAGCATTCAGCAATTGGCTAATAAGCTTCTAATCAGCATGAGTCATTACTTTCAAAGCAATGGGTCGAAGACCAAGTATAACTGTGAGGTAAGAGGCAGGGAGAGGATACCCTACGGTGGCATTAATGTGTTCCGAGATCTCTTTCCAAGATGTGATAAAAATCCCCCACTACTAGTTTGCACCTCCAGCAGAAGGAAGACGTGGAGGGGTATATGGTGGAGAGGTGATCTGGTCAATAATACCATTGAAACATGCTCTTATAAGCCATTTCCCTGTGAGATAAGATGCAGTAAGTTTTAGGTATGTCTCACCAGAGGGTTTCCCATTGCTTAGACGAAAATTCCCTCTGTAGTGGAAGTCTGCCAGCACGTTTGATATGTGTGGGTTTGAGAGGGAGTGGAGACTCATTGTTTCAGGGAGATGGTAATCAGTTTTACACTGTTCAAAGGATTTTATGAAGGCTCCCACAAACAGGTCCCTTAATGTCCTACAATCCCCAGCCTCCCAGCTAGGAAATGACTGGGGCATTAGAGAGGGAGTGAAATCAGGATGTGAGAGAAGGGGAACATAGTAAGCCCCCTCCTGAGTGCCAGTGTGTCCCATATTGTGAGTACAAGCACAGTTGGGGTAGCCATACAGGTGCTGACGACTGGGCCTGCTTGGGTAACTAGGCTAGATTCCGGATGTGTTGGCACTCCACTGCCCAATCCATTTGGAGCCAGTGTTTCTCACTCTTATGGACCATCCACTCAGTGATGTATCATAGCTGGGTGGCTTATTAGTACTCGAGGAGGTTAGGGCAGGTCAGTCCATTCCTTTCTCTAGGCTGCATCAGTAAAGAGTAAGAGATGTCTGGCCACTTCCCATTCAAGATAAAGGAGTGAATGTCCCACTGTAAGTGAGTGATATCATCATGGGAGATCAGAATTGACAGAGACTGGAAAAGGTATAAGGCCCATGGGAGGTCATTCATTTTTATGACATTGACCCAGCCAAGAGATATGGAGGGGCTTCCAGCATCAGATATCTTCTAGGATGGACCTCCGCAGTTGCAGACAATTGGCCTGTGTCCAAGATGACAGCAAGAGAGTTAGGTTAAGACCCAAATATCTAATTGTTTTGGGGCCCATTGGAAAGGTGTTAGGGCTTGCAGAGCAAGGAGGTCCTGCTTGGGTATACTTTGATTAAGCACACAAGATTTGGTCATATTGATTTTGAAACCAGATACCACCTTAAACACGGCAAGGCTGTCAAAAATAGCCAGAAGGGAGGTAGCGGGTCGAGAGGTAATAAGCAAGAGATCTTCTGTGAACAAGCTAGTCTTACGATCTCAGCCATTAAAGTGGATCCCCGCAATGGCAGCATTGCAGTGAATGGAGATGGCCAATGGCTCAACTGCTAGGATGAAGAGAAGGGGTGATAATGGACACGCCTTGTAGGTGCCCCTGAGCATGATAATGGGAGCCATGTGTTGACCATTCACACAGATGGTAGTTATTGAGGCGACATACATTGCAACAATCTTAGCTATCATGCCTGACCCCAGACCAAACTTGCCCAAAACTTCTGGGGGGAAGGTCCAATTCACCCTGTCAAAAGCCTTCTCTGGTTTGAGCGAGAGAAGTCACACTGGGATATTTTGGTGGTGAGACTTTTCCACTAAGTGTGGTACCCGGTGCATGTTATCCATCCCCTGCCTGTTGTGAATGAACCTGACCTGATCAGGGTTGATAAACCCTGGGAGGTAGTGCTTTAGCCTAGTGGCTAATATCTTCATAAATATTTTCGTACATATTTACACATTTGTGTTAAGAAGAACTATTGGGTGGTAGGAAGAGCAGCGGGATGGGACTTTCCCTGGCATGGGTATAAGGATATCTCTGTCAACATGAAGGGCATAAGGCCCTGTCCTGTGTGAAGGAATTGAACAGCTTTAGCAGGTGCTCCATATTAAGCAGAAACAGTCTGTAGAACATGAGAGGGAGCCCATCAGGACTTAGTGGGAGAGCCTGAACTGCTCAACGATGATTGGAGTGTCAAGGAGCTCCACATGTTGGGGATCAATAGGGTCCCAGTTGCATTCATGAAGGTTCTCATCTATCAATGTTGGGGGGAAACATCTCACATGTAAAGCGTTTGATAATAATCATGGAACATCCAGTGCTTGTCCTACTAAGAAATCACCCATCCCCTGTCCCCGTTATGCAGTTTAACTATGTGCTCCAAGGCTTGGACTTGGTAGGGTCTGCAAGCTAACGAAGACCCCACCTTGTTCTCCCCATTCCCAGTATTTCCGCTTTAGCACTATGAGGGAGCCTTCAGCCCTATTAGTTCTATGTGCTCTCATTTGACCACGCAGCAAGGTGTCTAGAATGGAGTTCAGCTAAAAGTACCCCAGGATGCCTTTATGGATCTCAGTCACATCCACCAGGTCTCCGAGTTGCCTCAAAGGTAAGCACCATTATGGTGGCCACAACAAGAGGGGGTATTGCTGCACCATATAGTTCTACATGGGAGTGATCAGAAATAGAGATGTCCGTTGTGTCCAGGTTGCCTATGAGGAAGTGAGTTAGGAAAACATCGACGTGTAAATATGATGCACGAACATGGGAATAAAATGGGAAATCACATTCATCTGGATGCTTATAATGCCAAGCGTGTACCAGCGCCAGTTCTGTGATGTCCTGCTTAAGTTGGGTAGCCATAGTCCTAGTGCGCTGGTATGTGACTGTGCTTCTGTCTAAGTCTGGGTCAATACTATGCCCTCCAGATGATCCCAGAGATAGAGGTCCTGTGCATGGTTAGGGGCATATATGTTTAGTAGTGTGAGAGGCTTTTTGTTTAGGAAGCAGTCTTCCTTATCTGGTGGCTACCTTCAAAACAGCGAGCGGACGCCTGTCTTGCATAGAACATCCACACCCAAACTTTGACTAGATGTGTGTGTCCAGTGTTGTAGTGGGTATTTCGTCTGGGCCATCCAGCTGACTGTCTAATCTCATAAGTTGGGACTCCTGAAGGAGGACAATGTCCGGGTCATGTTGCAATTTGTATCCCCATACCTGTTTGGTTGGCTGGGTGAGTTGAGACCATGAACCTGGCCCTCCTTATCCCTCACTACCTTCGAAACAGTGGAGCAGAAGCCTTCCTGGTATAGAACACCCACCCCCAAAGTTTTAGTTTAAGTTTAGGCTTAAAGTGTTTATCAAGTACGCAGCTACTCTTTCGAGTGTCCCAGCGCTCATAGATTAGATGGTCCAGTTCCCACAGTAAGAGCAGTTTAATAAGCTATCTTAAATAGCCAGATTTTTAGTTGACATTTAAAGGGGTCAATCTCCTTCATGGCCCTAAGATGTAGCGGGGGAGCATTCCACTCAGCAGCGGCCAGAGCTGAAAAAGAGGAACCACCACCATGTGGCGATCCTGTTGTTACTGGAAAATCACTGCTTAGATGCCCTCTTCATGACCGAAACTTGAACACACCCTAGATATGGTCTAGAACCAGGAATGGCTTCTCCTTCAGGCTATAAAGTCTTACATAAACCACGAGTTGGAGGTCGAGGAGGTGGGGTAGGGATTATTTTTAAGGAGACCTGGGATTTCGCCCAAATGGATATTGATGAGGTAGAGGGTTTTGAACTCTTGGGATTGTCACTTAAATACCCAAAAGGACACCTATTGGTGGGCATAATTTGTTATAGACCTCCGGGAGTAATTAGCTCCTTACATATGCAGGGACTGATAGATGTCATTTGTAACATGGCCCTCACTCATTCTAAACTGCTTATCATGGGTGATTTTAATTTATGGCTTAATGGAAACCTGGATTCAGGATACAATAATCTCATCCACTCTTGTGAGAGCCTGAACCTGCGCCAATAGATCACAGAGGCTACCCAATATACTAGACTTGGTTTTCTCCAAGGAACAGGCCTTGGGAGCAGTAGAAATTTCTCAGGTCGGCTGGTCCGATCATCACTTGGTCAAGTTTCAGATACATAACCCTAGGAAGGTGATGTCGGCCACTAGTGAGACAAGGAAGTTCAGGAGTAGAGACTGGAAGGGACTTCTAAAAGGAAAGCCTGCATCATCTTCGATCTTTTCCTTTGAAGAGCATTTTAACAAACGGAAGCGAGTGGAAGATAATTATGCAGATTTTTGTGAACAGATTAAGTTTATGCTTTATCAGGTCGTTCCCATGAAAACCTGTAAGAAGACTGGCAGACCGTCAGCTTGCTGGTATAATGAACATCTTAAATCTCTAAAACTGAACTGTCGGCAGGCAGAGAAGAAATGGAGAAAGCTATATTCTGATGAGGACAAATCTGCATGGAAGGCTGCAATAGTGCATTACAGGAAGGGTATTTATTCAGCAAAATCAGAATACTTTGCAGACATTATCTTGAACTCTAAAAACAACACCAGAAGTATTTTTTTTAAATGAAGGAATTGCTACTCCTGAATGTGTGCAAACTAAGATCTTGCCAACCAAAGCTCTCTGTAACAGTTTAGCGACCTTCTTTATGGAGAAAATAAGTAATATAATTGATAGATTGATGGTGGACAATCTTACTGGGAAGGAGGGTCCTACTAGTAAAATTGATAGGACACAAGGTATAGGGATTGAGAACGGGGCAGAGATTGATACCTTGTTCTCTGTGAACCATTTTGAGCCACCCACAGAGGAGAATTGTAACAGAATTGCCTTGGGTGTGTCATCAGGCTCTACTTTAGACCCTCTCCCACATAAAATATGGAAGGAATTGGGCTCTGAACTCTTTTCCAATCTCCGGCAGATTTGCAATAGCTCTTTGACTTCTGGATCAGTACCAGCCTGTTGGAAACAGGCTGTGGTTACTCCACATCTGAAAAAAGTGACACTTGATCCTACCTGTACTAGTAACTACAGACCTATCTCTCTTTTACCTTACATCAAGATCATTGAGCGACTGGTCAGCAAGACTTTGTCTCAGTTCCTAGAATCCAACACCAGGCTAGATGATGTGCAGTTTGGCTTTCGCTCTGGACATGGAACTGAGACTGCATTGGTGATTGTGTTGAACTGTCTTTGTTTGCGTGCGGACAGGGGACAATCTGGCATTCTCATTTTGCTTGACCTGTCTGCCGCCTTCGACACGGTCAAGCATGTCATCTTGTTGACCAGACTTGAAGAGGTCCGGGTATCGGGCACGGCTCTAGATTGTTTCCGTTCCTCAGGTTCAGGTTTCAAGTCTTTATTTCGATTTTTATCAAATCATAAAAGACACATTAAAATACAGAGGAAATTTGACTAATTCAATAAATTTAAACAAAAACAGCAAAAAGAAAGAAAACTGTACAAAAATAGAAAAAATAAGCATCAATCAAAACACAAGGACAAAGGGGCATTTAAAACAAGTGGGTAAAAAAGAATTAAATGCCAAGTAATGAAGAACCTGAATAATTTAAGAAACAATAAAATATATTAAAAGGAGACGTTACTGTTCGTATTCATTATCAGTGGGCCCTTTCTTGGCCGGATTACAAGGAATGCAGATGGAAAAACTAATTATAATCACAAATCGTTTAACTGATACATAATCAAACAGGTTATGACAAATTGCGAGCCATTTTTGGTTGGCCTGGGAACTATGGCATGTTTTATTTCTCATTTTTCAGCCTTAAGAGCCAAGCCCAACCCAGATATTTTGCCAGGCTTACAACAAAAAGTTCGGAGGTATTGGTCCTAAGCACCCAAATTGCTTCCATAGATGTTTTGAATGGTAATTTTTGAAAAAGGGGTTTTAACCATTTTTTCCGGGGTGCAGCATATCTAGGGCAAGCAAAAAGAAAATGTCCTTCAGATTCAATATGACCTGGACAACATGTGCAGTTGGGCGATGACCCTGTAGACCATTTGTTTGCGAATGGGTTCAGAGGCAAAGAACCCACTCTAAACTGATGGTACAGTTTTTTGTCTAGCGGTCTGGTTATTATGTCCCAGTAGGGCTCTCGCGATAGGTCAAGTTTAAATGTTAGGAACCTGCCCGTGAGGCTATTTTTATTAGAAAGTAGGACTCTTTTAAGGCGAGTCGTGGCCCAATACAGGGATTTGAACTCATCTTTAGAGGGAAAGGCGTTAGATTGGGGGGATGACCAAAGATGTTCTAAGCCCATATCAATAAGGATAGTTTTGACAGCAGAAAGCCATGGGATTTTCCCCGAACCAGTGATAGACCTAACTTCGGCCAGTTCTCTTGCGAATAGCGATAGATCTGGGGACGTCCATATACGTCTCCACAGGGCCACCAGCCTAAATCTAGCCATCTCGTTGATCGGAGGGGAACCAAGGTCTAGGCAGAGGGGGATCAAAGGGGTCGACTGTGGTAGGCCTACCAAGTTGCGAAGGAATCTACATTGGATTTTAAACAGGTTAAGCAGGTCCATATGGCCCCAAAGATCCGCGCCATATAAAATGGCGGTAGAGATTTTGACATCATAGATTTTAAGGGCCGGTAGGACCCGCTTTGTAGTTGATTCCTTTTGCTCTTTAATAAGGCAACCAGTCAGCCTTGCAAGTTTGAGATGTTGAATGTTGATTTGGTCCTTCCATCTCAGAAGGCTATCAAGGGTAACCCCTAAGTAGGTCATGGTATCGACCTGCTCAAGGCTTACCCCATTCAACCTCACGGAACTCCGAACAGGGTAATCTTTAGTAAAAACCATGAACTTTGTTTTCCCCACATTTACCACCAAGTTGTTGATGGCACAGTACTCCTCAAAGCGTTCCAGGGCCCGTTGGAGTCCGCTACGTGTTTTTGAGAGGATTAAAGTGTCATCCGCGAAGATGAGAAGTGGAAATCTCATCCCAGCCAGCATTGGGGCATCAGTGGGGGTGTCCATGAAGAATTTGACAACTTGATCAATAAAAAGGAGGAAGAGTGTTGGGGCCAGGACACAGCCCTGGCGGACACCTCGAGTTACGGGAAATGTCTCCGTCACTTGTCCCTGGCCACCCCACCTTACCCTCGCGTAGTTGTCCTCGTGGAGTCTGACAATGAGGTCTAGTAGTTCTAATGGGCACCCCAAGTTTTTCAGCACACCCCACAATTTATCCCTTGGCACCAGATCGAAGGCGGACTTCAGATCAATGAACGCAGCAAAGATGGTACCGCCGCCGAGCCAGACCACCTTCCAATAGATCAGGCAGAGTCTAAACACCTGGTCTATGGTGCTCATTCCTGATCTGAAGCCCGCCTGCATGGGAGATAGAATGCCCTCTGTTTCAATCCATCCCTGGACCCGTCCCAAGACCATACGTGCTATTATCTTTTGGATCGAATCAATCAAACTGATAGGGCGGTAATTTCCTGGGATGGACTTATCGCCCTTTTTATAAATCGGGACTATTTAGGCTCCCTTCCACGATTTCGGGACTGTGGCTCCATGGGCTAGGGTGTTGGCTATCATAGTTATATACGGGAGCCACAAGGCGGAATTCGATTTAAATAAATCCGCCGGGATCAGATCCATGCCAGGAGCTTTCCCTCGAAGAGTCAAGGCCAGGGCCAGCTCGGCCTCAGCAACTGTGAAGGTTAATTTTTCCCCTTGGGGGGTCTTCGAGAGTGTGTTGCCCGGGGGATTCATAGCTTCGGGGTCATCGGCTCTGAATTGGGCAGAGTAAAATGATACCCAGTCCTCAAGGGGCACGTTGTTTCCCGGAGTATGAGAGTCCGAGTTTTTCCCCCATTTAACTAAGTCCTAAAACTTTTTTTGGTTGTTAGAGGAAGACGCCTCCAGAAGATCTGACCAGAACTTATCTTCCCACTCCCGTTTAGCTTCTCTAAGAGTTTTCCTGTAATTGAGCCTTGCAGCCTTCACTACGGCCATGTCCCGTATTTTAATGAGATGAGAGCTGTATGTGCCTCCCTACATTTCCTATTGTACCATTTCTGGGGCAAGGGATTTGTTTTAGTAGCAGCATTTCGGCACGGGAGGGAAAGCAGGGATTTCAACTGATCAAAACATTTAATATGTAGTCCCATCACATTATTAGCCAAACCGGAATCCGCCCCCAACAAGTCCATTTGCGACATTTCATTAAACACATTTTTTGCCACAGTATTAATATTGTCCCATAGACACTTATCCTCCATGACCCGGGACCATTTCAATCTCCTCCTATCGTTAGTAGGTAGGGCGTCCCCAGTGTAGGTGGCGGTGGGCTCCTCCTGTCTCTTTAGACCTAGTATCTTTAATGACAATGACAGCGGGTTGTGGTCACTTTCCGGACGCTGTAGCACTGCCATGTCAATTAGTAACTGCCAATGTTCCATATTCAACAAGATATAGTCAATGCGGCTCTGCCTCTGCCCATTGTCAAAAGTACAATTTGCTTTGATGTCCGAAGTAGAGCGGCCATTACATGCACGAAAGCCCTTTTGTAGGCAGAATGCCATCCAAGACACTGCCGCCTCTGTTGCTTTTGCCCTCTTTACCACTTTTAAATCGGGGATGCCCCAAACAGAGTCCTCAGCCATGCTCCAGGTGTCTCCCATATCAAACAATGGTTCTATGGTGCAATTTAGGTCACCAGCAAGGATAGTGACATTTCCGCTGTCCATTTCTGAAGTTATATGGTCGATGATGTTCAACAAGGGCGGACTTCGGCCACCGGGCAGACCTCTGGCATAGATATTAAGGATGTTCACATTTTGCTGATTCCCTTTGCTTAGTTTGATTTGGAGGAGATCTGGATGCTCAGCAGGGAGTTCGGTTGGGTGGAACCCCAGAGACTGTTTCACCCAGATCGTCAGGCCACCTGAGGCCCGCCCTTTGCCCCCTTTAATTGCAGGTTTAAAAAAGTTAATGTAACCCAACTTGTAGACAGGCTCAGTTGCCCAGGTTTCCTGCAGCAGAATGATGTCATAGTTGTCCACAAAGTTCGACCAATCAGTAGAGGCAAGGCGGGCCTTAATACCCGCTATGTTCCAGGACAAAATTTTCAAATTGTCATTCAAGTGGACCGTGGAGGGAGGTTGCAAAGGTAAGGGCTGTGTAACTCCCTGTGAACGCCCTTTGTCATCTTTAACCTCTATGTACCTAACATGGTCTATTGGAACTATGGAGTTATCCTTGATCGGGATCTCTTGAACAACTATGTTGGGAGGTGGATTAAGTAGCAAAGGAACTGGAACTCCAGCCTCTTCTACTAGATTACTTGGTTGGTAAGAACTCACCATGCTGTACTCAATAGGATCTTGGGCTGCTGCTTTAACAGGGAAAGGCTCGCTGGATGGATCGTTGAGTCAATCGATAGCCTCAAGGCCAGAGAGGGGACCAAAATGATTAAAGAGAAAGGGACGCTGACAGTCGAGAGGGGTTAATGCCAGGGGGTGTCTTACTGCTGGGACCTGACGAAATAAGGGGTAGGATTGGGGGGGGTATTTGCCTATGTGGGTAAAAATACGATAAGGCTAATGTTTGTACATCCCCCTGTCTTGCAAACCTCGGTTCTCGTCGGATGGCATCTACCACCCACATATCTTTGAACGAGATTAAAATACAATCTCCCTCCAAGTCTTTGGTCCCGTGTCCCACCCAATCTACTCTCCTCACGAATAGTATCTCCGTGGGAGTGGAGGGGGGTAACGGGCGATTCTTATTTAGCCAGAAAATGACTTTATTACGAAGGTCCCCATAAGACTCCCTGGTACCTGGTTTTAGCGGTGCTACACCTGTCAGGACAATCGTGTGTTGAGCTGCTTCGGGTGGTAAGTCAACACAAGGGGTGGTTGGTCTTTTGCGTCCCCCCTCCCTGTAGTTAGTGGGGGCAGTACGTTGTTCTCTTTGCGTACTAGGGGGGGCAGGGTTTGAGGAAGGTTGTGGGGGAGGTCCCATGGATTGACGCCCACCAGTATTTTGTTTTTCCAAAGTTTTTTAATATAGCTTTGGTGCCTGGACATGGGTGCTAGTACCTGGTTTAGAAGATGTAGTGTTAGATTTTTCTCCCCCTTTAAGCGTGGTAGTGTTGTTCGGCCCTGATGCTTTGTTAGGAAGTGGTTTACCCCTTACCATATTGTTATTACCAGGGGCCTTAGTCGTTGTTAGTGTTTTGCTGGCACCCGTGTGGTTTGTGCTAAGTAATGTTTGTAGCATCACATGGTTTGAATTAATCAGGGCCTCCATACTATCAATTTTTGAGGTCATGAGCCTTGTCCGCTCCAGGACAGGTAGAAGTAAAGTTTTAAACATGGCCTCCATTTTTGCTAACAAAACTTCGTCGCTATTAAGGCACATGGGGCAGGTACTTGAGGAGCCCAAGGCCGAGAGGGAAGGGCATAGCATATTGGTGAATACAGAGGGGATTAGAGGGTCTGGGGGAAGCTCAGACCCCTGTCTCATGTCATCCTGTGCTTCATTTACTTTAGGGATTTTTAAATCTCTCTCCCCTGATAACCTAGAGTCCAACTTTCTCTTTTTAATGTTGGGGCCAGGGTTGGGTACAGGGTGTTTGGGGTTTCAGAAGGATTAGAGTTATTAGAGTGGTTAAGGGGGAGATATCCCGAAAGCTGACTTGGATCAGGCCCCCCACTAATCAGTGAGTCATTGTCATCATCATCCCCCTGGCTGCATTGTGAAGCTTCTATACTGTGTCTTTCTTCCTTCAGAATATCAACTGATGGGCTCGCCCCTATGCTTTCTAGATGGACGATTACGTCCGTAGAAGTAGTATGGACACAGTTAAAAGCAGCATGTGGGGCAGAGGGCACAGGGGAGGTGGAGTTGGCTAAGGCCCCCAATGACGATCGCTTGCCACTGATGAGATCTATTGAGAGTCTTTTCTCTACCATTGCAATTTCCTTCTCCAGGATTCCAGTAGCCCGTGTTATAAAAGCATCAAGGGGACCGGATACGACTCCCTTGGAAGTGTGGATTTGCACAGATCGTTCTTTGCCTGACCGTAACATCATTGCAGGGGATACAGATGGCAGGGTTGTACAATAATGTTCAGTTCCTACTTATCCAGTAGGTGTCAGGCAGATTCCCTCCCTCCGTATCAATCCGAGTTTTCTAACATTCATCATAGTGTTCCTCGAGGATCTGCAGTCAGTCCCATTCTGTTTAACATCTATATCAGACCAGTGATTGATATTATAAAGGTGCATGGTGTGAAACTGGTGAATTACGCTGATGACACTCAGCTTTTTTTCTCCACGGAGGGAAATCAGTCTATGTCTCTAGACACATTCCATGCCTGCATTCAGGATACTGCTCTCTGGTTAAGAACAAACTCCCTACAATTTTACTCGGATAAGACAGAAGTCTTATACTGTGCTTTTGGGAAAGTTCCCTCCCCATTTCCTGACAATTTTTGGCCTTCTTCAACAACCTCCACTCTGGTTCCTGCTAAATCAGTATGCAATCTGGGAGTTATGCTCGATGCCAAATTTAATTTGGAAGTACAAGTAAATTAATTGGTTGGGAGTTGTTTCTCCCTTATCAGAGCATTGAGGAAGATCCTTCCACTGCTGCCCAACATGCACAGAGCCTTGGTAGTTGGAAGTATCATCCTCATCAGGTTGGATTATTGTAATATCTCCAAAATTCCTGATTGAACGTCTTCAAAGAGTCCAAACCTCGGCTGCTAAATTGGCTTTAATGAATGGAGCTGCATTGGCTCCCAATATTGCAAAGAACTCAGTTTAAATCTCTTTGCATATTATTTAAAGCCCTTCATGGTATTGGACACAAACCTTTACAGGAGAAATCTGCCTGGTATATTCCGACGAGGTGTCTTCGCTCTTCCTCTGCCTACTTGGTGAGAGTTCCTACAATTCAAAGAGCTAAATCAGGAGGTAGGGTATACAGCACAGCCGCTGCAAAGCTTTGGAATAAACTTCCACTTGAAATCAGACAGTCCCGTGACCTTTTGCAGTTTAGGAAAAAGGTAAACACATGGCTGTTCCCTTGAACTTGATCTCTCTTAATGTCTGAGGATGTTCACTGTCAAACCACACCCTCTACCATCTGTGAGTGCTGACGTCACCTACTATAGCGCGAAGATACCCGTTGGGGATAGCTGCGCTTTATAAATATTGCATACAATACAATACCCCATCTCTTCCTCTTCATTTTTAGCTTTGTCACTAGTAATGCAGTGGATGAGCGTAGAGCTCTAGATGGCTCATTGTGGGAGAGTTTCTTGGTTTGATAAGAGGGTCCAATGCCATTAAAAGACCTAGGTTCTAGCAGCAGCCCTTTAAATCTCACTCTCTCCAAAATAGGCAGCCAGTGAAACTCCATAAGGAGGGCCCTAACAGAGAAGTTTCTCTGAATGTTGCACAGGAGCCTTGCTGCACCATTCTGCATCAGTTGGAGTCTCTTGAATTGGTATAAATAGAGACCCCAAACTAGCACATTAGCATAGTCCAGGTGTTAGGTATTCAGTGTGTAGACCACCGTCTTCTGACAAAAGGTTGGGAGCAAGAAAAGAAATTTCTTGAGGAGCCGCAGAATACTAAGGCAGGATGCAACTATGCTTTCTACTTGAGGTTTAAAGGACAGATCACTATCAAATTTTCTGATGCTGGACCACTTTGCCCGGAGTTGGAGGAGATAGTGCAGAGGTAGGCCAGATTTCAGCGCCCCAAAAAGCTGAGGAGAACCAAAAAACAGAACTTCTGTCTTGCTCATGTTGCACTAAAAGTTACTTAAATGCATCCACTTGAAAACAGCTGACAAACATGCTTCAAATTTAAGATGGGGGATGGAAACATTTTGGTCCCATGTCAGAAAAATCTGCATTTCATCAGCATAAGAGATGACCTGCACTCTAAAGGATTCCACTAGGGAGGCTAAAGAAGACTAGTAAACCTTTAAACAATGTTGCACTCAAGGTGGAACCGAGGGGGACGGTTGGGGTCAGATGCAGAAGGAGTCATCCATATGGCTTGGTTCCTATTTGATGGAAAATAGTAGATGTGTGTGCCCAGTATTTCAGTGGGAATTTTGGGTGGGCCTTACGGTCGCTGTTTGACCCCATAAGATGGGTCTCCTGAAGAAGGCCAACATCTGGGTCATGTTGCAATATGTATCTGCATACCTGTTTGGTCTGCAGTGGAACCATGATATACAGAAGGCCGCAGTCGTGTTGGGCCTACGGGAAAGGAATGGATCCCACAGAAATCTTGTACCCTCCATTTGGGTAGTAGGACTATGTGGGTTAAGGAATCCTTGGGGGTCTTGATAGCCAAATAAGCCAAAACATGAAATGGGAGGATTGTGTGTCTCTCAGTCGGATGTGGTTACATGCAGTGCATGAAATTAATTAATCAAGTACAATAGTCTCTAGTAGTGGTTGATCTAAGAAAGGAAAGCAAACAGCAAAAAATAAAAACAGCGGCCCAACAGGGCCCAACAATGTCTTTCGCGCCCCGTAGAGATCGGCATGGGCATACACAAATCCTGCATGAGGAGTCACTCTCCTGAGGTGCAAGTAATGGGGCAGGCTATTAGGAGTAGACTGAGTCTCAACATGGGGGGAACAGCCAGGGTGATCTCTGGAACCCCATGGCACGATGCATCTGTGGTCTAAGGTTACGGAAGTTGTCGGGGCCAAGGCAGGGGAAGGGTGCCCATGCATTGATAAATAATTGTCTCTGCATTACAGTGAGCCAGAGGTGAAGGCAGCTGTGGAGGAGTTCTTCCCATGCTCCAAAAATGCTGCATAATGTTGTGTTTGGTCTCCTAGGATGCAGTCTCCTTTTGTCACTTGTCCCGTAGATGGGGCCGCAAGGTGGTGCACATGTGGCTCAGTCCTTCTTTAGATGACGTGCAGAGTGGAGAAGAGTCTCTGTCCTCATGGTCTTTTGCGAGCCCCAGCAGATGTTTTGCCTCCACCAATTAACGCATAGCCTGTCGATTACCTTCTCATGGAAACAAGTGGGCAAAGTGGTGTCCGCACTGATATCAAATGCCTAAATCTCGCAGTTTATTGGTGACTGGCTTGAAGTTGTGTTGTCTGCTTAGCATAACTGAAGAGAGATCATGGAAGAGTGGAATGGTGAGGCCATGAAATACCAGGTCAGCCTTGCTTCTGAAGGCCTGCATGATAGCTTCTTGCCATCGCACCAGGATGTCAGTAACTGAGTCAGGGAGCTCAGGTCTATATACCGCATGATGAGCCATAGCCAAAGCCGAGGGGGGCCTCCTTGTCCTCATGGATCGTTTGTAGGAGCTCATCTGTAAAGGCCAGAATGTCGCTTCCTTCCACTCCCTTGGGCTCTAATGCATACATTGTTTTCGTGGCTCCTATTTTCCAAATCCTCCTGCTTAGTTTGTAGTTCTATCTGTTGGTACTCGAGTGCCTCTACTTTGTGCTGCAGCATCTCCTGGTCCTCTGAGCGAGGATGAACTGTTTGGTCATCCACATGCCCCTATCTCAGAGACATTGCGCCAAACGCCCCAGATGCAAGACTTAAAGTATGCTTTAAGTGATGCTATTTCAGAGAGGATCTCCAGCAGAAAATGTCCCATATAAAACTGGAAACTAGGCACTGGGTCCAAACCTCCAGTTAAGCTTGCAGAAAGGGGAGTCTGTCACCTTTAGATCCACAGGGGTGGCTTTGCTCTAGAGGGAGGTCATTGGATTGTTTTTGGTGGGCTTAAGGCGTGGCATAGTGTCTGAATGTTTGGAAGACGGGTGCAGAGATTAGAGACTGACCCAAGGTGGAACCCCTACTCCATCTCAGAACAGATGCCGTGTATCTATCATGGTGATATAGGTAACCCACCATCAGGACCCAGGGTTATAAGCAGTCAATCAAAGGGCAGAGCACACCCCAGGGGAAGGAGAAATCGTCTTCACTGCTGGGCCCAAGTATATATTCACATAGACCCCTTGAAGCCCCTCTCCATAAAAGAGGTGCAGTCCCTTCAAAACCCTCTCAGGGTCCAGTAGAGCAAGTGGGGTGGGTAGTAAGTTCAGCACTGACCATCAGTTTGGCACAAGTCCCAAGTTTTATAGTTCATGGAGCCACTATATCCCCGCACCTGATGCGCCTCAAGTACAGACAGAAAGTGCCAGTCAGACACATCAAGCCAGTCCCCTGCCACCAGGGTGCGAGTACTCACAATAATGGAAGGTTGAGGGAGAAGGCGGTCGGCTGCTGTTGCAGGTTTCAAGCAGTCTGATGAGTTCTCCCCTGCACAGAGGTCCAGGTGAGTTTGTTAATGGGGCAAACCTCTGCGTTAACACACAACATGCACAGCCAAGCCACAGCTGACCAGCCGTACCGTGTACACTGGCTCGTCTAAGCACCAGGATCATACTGTTTCTTGGTGTACAGCCTTGATGAGAGATGGTGAGTGTACACTGATGTCTCCACAGGGAGTCCGTCACCACTAAAGAAATTCAGCAGAGGGTAGATATAAGCTTGCAGTGCTCACCCCCTCCTGATGCCGGGCCCAGTCAAGCTGTTCCTCAGCAGGTAATCTCTAGGGAGCAGTAGCAGGAATATGGAGGCATGCCCACACAGCCAGTCTTACCCATTGCACCCACACACATGGCGGCTTCCAGCTGTAGAGCTGCTGCACCTCTGGCTCAGCTCCCACAGGCCACAATGCCCTCCTCACGAAGATGGCGGGTCTGTCCTTTACAATCACCCTCAGGGGGGCCCCTGGAAGGCCTCAGGAAGCAGGACCAAGGATACATGGGCATGCCTGCAAAGCCAGTCCATCCTGCCTCCCTACACTTTAGGCTGCCCTCTGCAGAAAAGCAGCTGATCCTTTTCCTCGATCTCCTTGACTTTTGAATCGGTCCTCTGGAAGATGTCTGTTCTGCAGTGCAGTGCTTTTACAGATGATCTGTTTCAGGCAGGGCTGGAGCACTTGGGTACACTCACATCGCCAGCTCTCTCTGCCGCACTCCTCCTCTGTGGTGGCCCAAAGAACATAGACGTGCCCCACACCCTCAGCCTTAGCAGACAGCGCCGTCACCTCTGTAAAATGGCGTTCTGGGCCAGCATGCTGAGGAGTCCATGATGCTGTCACCAGGACCACAGCCATGGGGTAAAATAGCCCCCCATGTGCAGAGAGAGGGCACAGCTTCCCTGCTGCAGGTAACATTGCTCGAACCTTGTCCCAGTGCTCAGGATGGTGTTGAAAAGCTGACGGGGACCCTGAGCTAAGATGAGACGTGCCTTACTCCATTCCCTGCTGTGCCACGCCCGTGAACCTTCCTTTGAAACTGTATATCTGATCCCAACTTGAGCTAAAATCTAAATTATTTTGTATACAGGGCCGTATCATGAAGAGCCGTACTAGCTCAGCACAGAAATAAACACCTGTTCTTATGTGTTTAAGTTGTCTAAGGTTCATACATATCACTTGGAATTTCACTGAATTAATGGACAAAATGCAGATAGCACAAGTTTGAGCCAGTGAGCAGTATTGGTTCCTATTCAAGCTGTCCACAGTCCATGCATTGACTCACAGAAGTTATTTGTGTAGAATTTATATATTTCAAACACAAAAAAAGGCATTTGTCTCCACTGTAGGCCAACAGAGCTCTTTGTGTTACAACCCCATATAGGAGATTACCTTAATGTTGACCCACAAGTAACTAAAAAATGCATTTGATAGGAAAAATAAAATGAAATCACATTTTCAATCCATTTAGAGATGCATTATAATTTTTAATGTGTCATATAAGTGTTAAGCATACAAAAAACAAAAATATGACACACAGATGAATCACATATCTCTAACCTCATTCTGGGCAAAATATTTGAACAAGAATAAACCTTCCAACCGTTTAAGAAAGCTATCAATGTGAAGCTTCAATAAACAGAAGAAAATTAGATTAACATGGAAAATAGAAATGAAGCTAAGTTTAGAGATGCAAAGATACCTCCATGTAATGACCTAAAGTGGTAGCTAAAATTTGTCAATTTCAAAATTTTACCAAAGATTTAAAGAGTCATAATAGATTCAATAGTTTAGTTCTTCCTTGAAATGTTTAAGAGGACATCATTGTTTTAGTAACAAAGCTTCTTCCTGTCTTTGAGGACTTGTGTAATTCTCCATGTCTGAATATCTAAAGAGTTCATAGTCTACATAGAAACGAAAGTGCTGGTGCTTCCTCATCAAAACCAGGAGGCTTCTTAACTTTTTTCTATTTCAGGTATATCTCCTTAAAGCTGCCCAAACTGCAAAAGAGAAAGGCAACTTATCTTGGTCCGGTCATAACTTCTTCAAATCTCAAGATTTATCCAATACCATAAATGTGAAGGAAAAAAGTTATAGTCCATGAGATCAACTCTCAAACAATTGAGGGGCCGATTACAATGTCGGTCAGAAAGCTAGTCTGAAGCTTTTGAATGTGGTCGGAGGCTTTCCGACTGGCATGGTTAGTTTGCTATCCAACCGCCCAATTAGGATGATGGCGGTCAGAAGGTAAACCGGACGGTCATTCCGACGCTGTTCCGACCGGCTCTATGAGTATTTCCGCTGGTAGAAACCACAAGAAAATCCCCTATGGACAGCGTTTTTGCTGTTGGGAACATGATAGGTTACCAACTGCCTTTCCATGCTGACCATTCTGACACGGAAAGGCTGTCGGACAGAGACTTAGGGGTCCCTAGCAGGGCCCCCTTGCCTCTGTGGCCTATGGTTGGTGGTTCGGGGGTACGTAGGCTACCCCCCTGTAAAACCCTGCACTGTATGGCAGGCACCATGGGGTGCCTGCCACAGGGTGCAGGGTTTTACAAACACCCCCATTTCTCTATAAGAACCTGTATTATGGCTGGTTTATGGCCTTAACACAAACTCCAATTGAAAAAAGGGAGTACGCGACCGAACAGTGGCAGTCGCATCGTAATCAGGCAGTCGGATCCACAGACCAAAGGTCGGTCAGTCGGTCTTGAGACGAGATGGTGTCAGCCGGAGGCAACCAAAATCGTAATAAGCCCTTAAATATTAGATACAGTAGAATCCATTCTTGCATTTGGCAAGTTACTCACAATGGAACTTCTCTGTTTTTTCAAAGATTCTGGAAAATGGCGAGATTATCTATATAATTTTGCCAAACATCAAATAAATACTTCCCGATCTAGAGCCTAGTTAAGTACTTTTTACTTTTTTCTTCCCCTAAGCAGGGTATTCTCAATTCATTATCTACTTTCTTTGTTGTCTTTATTTATTGTGCTTATTTATTTTGTTTTTATCTGTGATTGCCAAGTCAGTGTTTTTTGACTAATTTATCTGTCTGTCTCTGATTGTTTTTTCTATCAAGTGTTTGATGGAAATTGTTTAAAATGTGTTAAAAATGTCTTTGTAAATAATAAATACCTTTACATCTTGTGATGTTCATACATTACATAATCCTACCAAAAGACAGAAAATTGTATCCAAGCAAGATAAAATATTTACTCATATTACTTTCTATCCAAAAATATATGCTAATGATTTGCTCACTAAAAAGTTTAAAAGAACCTGGGTGGGTAAACGATGGGGCCTATTTGTGTTGGTAAGTCCATACATATAAATTTACTATAAGTAAATTTACTCTTACTCTTTTCAGTAGGAGTGGGCGTAACTTGTGTATTTCTGTGCAGTGGAATTGTGGAATTCCCAAAAAGTTCAATGACATTATGCATAAATTACACAAGAAGAGCTATACATATTTTCTTAGCATTCTGCTGTAAGAAACAGCACTAAATTCAACTGAACATGAATAGTGAGCAGCTGCTCATACTCACTAAATGTGCACTTCAGATAGGGTTTTCCTCCAACTGAGTCCTGACATTTGGCATTAGTTTATTATTTCAAAATCCACCCTTGCATTTAAAATGGACACATGTGTGCATTTGCACTTAGAATGTAGAAGTAGTGGCGAATGAATACTGTCTTGATATTTACACCTCCGACGAGGAAGTCCTGATCAATTTTTTGACTGTTACTAAAACAATAAAATAAGTCCTTTCTGTCAAAGTAAAAAAGAGAAAGCCTAAAAAGAAAGGTTGGTTTAACAACAGCTGCACAAAAGCGCATTCAAAATTGAAAGCCGCATTGCATAAAACAGAACGGAATCCCCAATAAATTGCCACTCTTACAAAGGAGTATAATCAAGTTATAAAATCCAAAACAACAGAATTGAAAAAGGAACTGTGGGACCAACTTCATAACAGCTGTACCCTAATGGACAGCACTGCTTTCTGGGCAGTTATTACATCTCCCTTCCTTTCTGATTCTAGAGCTACCCCTAAAACTGACGTGACGATAGACGAATTGACTTGGGTTGAACACTTTGCCCCGATTTTTGGCCTCTCTTCTAGGGGGCACAAAGCAGTCAACTCCCACGAAAAGACCCACCCGGAACTAAAACTGACTCCTTACCCCTTTAGTTTTAGATATAACGCATGACAAAGTAGACCTCGCATTGAAGGCTAGCAAAAACGGAAAGGCACCGGGCCCCAATGGGGTACCAATTGATTTCTTTAAAGCTAACTTGGAATTGACACCCAGTTCGGGTTCGGTCAGGTTCCGTCAGGGACACGGCACGGAGACAGCACTCCTGAAGGCTGACAGCACTCCTGAAGGCTGCGGACGAGATTCAATCCACCATGGACAATGGAGGAGCTGCAATCCTCATACTTTTAGATCTGTCCGCAGCCTTCGACACGGTCGATCATACCACACTGATCGACCGTGTCGCAGCTATAGGAATAAGGGACAAGGCTAAGGAGCTTCTCGCCTCATTCTTGTCAAACCGCCCACAAACGGTGAAGTTGGGACAATACACCTCCCATACTTTCTCCTTGCCTTGTGGTGTACCACAGGGATCCTCGCTAAGCCCGACACTGTTTATTATATATGTGTCTGACTTAGGGAGGGTCATCAAATCCCACGGGATTTCTCTCACCACATACGCAGACGACACACAACTAGTGTTGTCCGTATTCGATGATGGCCAAACAGTAGCGTCAAACTTCCAATCTGGCATGAAAGCAATAAGCTCCTGGATGTCATCAAACTGCCTCAAGCTAAATTCTGATAAAACAGAAGTGATGACATTCGGGAGACTACAACCAATCTGGTCTCCACAATGGTGGCCCCCAACAAATGGGACAACCCCCAGAACCAGTAGTCAAGGTACGAAACCTGGGGGTCATCTTCGACAACAAACTGTCCTTCCAGCAGCACGCAAATTCAGTGGTCTCATCCTCCTTTCACACCTTAAAAAAAATCAAAAAACTCATTCCGTATTTACCATCTTCTGCAGGCAAAACTTTAGTCAGCACGTTAGTCTTTTCCAAAACCGACTATTGTAATGCCTTGCTTCTAAATGCACAACAAAAGGTCCTCAACAAGCTACAGACTGTACAAAATGCAGCAGCTAGGACCCTGCTACACATTCCCAAATTTGCATCTGTCTCCCCCTACATCCAACAGCTGCATTGGCTGCCGGTGAGGAGCCGCATCAAGTTTAAAGCCTTGTGCATAGCTTACAAAGCAATCCACAATCATGGCCCCTTATTCTTAAAACAAGCCTTTCACCCGCCCGAACAGCGGAGAACACTGCGCTCATCCTCAGCCCATCTGCTAACAGTCCCCCGCACAAGAAGGGCTAACTGGGGAGACAAACGCTTCACCGTAGCAACAGCTAGACTGTGGAACACTCTCCCTCTCCACATCAAGTGTGCACCAACTCTGCTCAATTTCAGAAAAAAACTGAAAACATGGTTGTTCCAAGCCTAGTCCCCCTTCTCCGATGGAGAGTTCTGTGACACAGCGCCGAGACACCCTCGGGTATTTGCGCGCTCTAAAAATCGCCAAAAATAAATAAATAAATAAATAAATTTTGGACCCCAATTCTGACCAGGGTCCTGCAGGCACCATGTGTGGTGGGGCTTGTGGCCTCATGGTCAGAATCCTTTCTTGTTCTGATCTTTAAAAACGGGGACCGCCAATCGCCATCCTCTTACCGTCCAATCTCCTTGCTTGATTCGCTCGGGAAAGTGGCGGGTCGAGTTATTCTTGAACGCCTCCAGCATTGGGCAGACGATAACAGGATCCTATCAGATCTACAATTTGGATTCCGCGAGGGGCTTGGCACTATTGAACAAGCCCTTAACTTAACACTTTTGATGGGCAAGTATGTAAGTGCTGAGGGAGGGGCCTTATACATGGCATATGTTGATTTATCGGCTGCGTTCGATTGTGTCGCCCATGCAAAACTATGGTCAGTTTTATAGGAAATGGGGGTAGAGCAGGCGCTTGTCAATTTCCTGCACGACTTGTATCAAACACTACAGCGATAGTGAGGTATGGTGTTGGGGGGAACTAACAGAGTCGTTCGGGGTAGAGAGAGGAGTTAGTCAGGGCTGCGTCCTGGTCCCCTTTCTTTTTACACTCTATACCAATGGCCTGGAGCGGGACATGGTAAAAGGGTGCCAGGACCTTCCCATGATTAATAAGCACCCAATACCGGCCCTACTCTATGCCGACGACGCTGTCATACTAGCACGTACCCCTCTAGAATTACAATGTGCTCTCATGAGATATAACACATACATGGCCAATCTGGATTTGAATATTAACATTAAAAAAACCTTTGTTATGTCTTCCGGATCCAAAATTAAGAAAACCAAGGCCATTTTCTTAAACAACGCTAAACTTGAGAGCACCACGACATACCCATATCTAGGTATAGTAATAGAACATAAAACCTCCTGGAGACAGGCCAATGAGTCTAGAAAATTGCTTTTTATGAGGGCTACTATTGCGCTAGTAAATTTTTCTCATAGGCTGGGAAAAAGGCCCCCGCTGAACTCTTCAAGATATATAATGCTAAATGTACAACTGTTGCAACTTACGAAGCCGGTGTGTGGGGTTACGGAAAGATAGAAGCTCTGCAAAAGGTTGAAAATAGTTTTTTAAGGTATCTTCTGGCTGTTCCTCAAGGTACCGCAACCTTTTCGTGCCATTTGGAACTGGGTCTTCCGTATCTGACAGATATTGTCAAAATCCAACCACTTTTCTTGTGGCAACGTATATGGTCATCCAATAATACCATTTTCTGTCAAGGGTTCATACAGGACTGCACTTCTTTAGAGAATACTCATAAGATTGGGAGGTTTGCTTATATTAAAAAATTCCTATACGATCTGGGACTGGTAAAATATTTTCATTCCCCCCTCACAATCCCAGAATTGTCTAGAAAAGCATTCAAAGCGCAGTGTTTAACACATGTAGAACAATTGCGACTGGCCAATGAGGTCAGCAAAACATCAGTCCAACACATGCTTCTAATTCAAACAACTCTGACTATTCAATCCTACCTAACCTTTAACTTGACCAGCTACGAAAGATTTGTATTAATCCGGTTTAGTCTGAACTCTTTTTATCGTTTAGTTAGCTTCCCAAAAACAGACAACCGGGCCACAGTATTACCACTCTGCCCTTGTGATGACCTCTCTATTCAAGCCACAATTCGTACAATCTTATTTTGTAAGTTCTATAGTGAACCGAGAAGGCTTTGGTTGATCCCCATTTTAAAAACTATGGGTCTTCGAAGATGTCGTCCCGCACTCCTCTCCCTACAATTTCTGGATGAGGAGTGCGAAACGAAAGCCATTGCTAAATTTCTGAGGTTTATTGTGCCGCATAGGCCTAACCTTGAGTAGACTATGAACATTCTTTTTAGGACTTCTCTTTTGTCATTGTACTGTTTAAGACACTTTTTTACGATGTTTTTTATACAGTTTTTAAAGGATTGCATATTTGCACTTTAGGAATTGTTACAGCCCAAAATGAATTTTACCTTTCAATGTATTTTAGTGATATGCATTCTTATAATTACAGTTGCGAAAAGATGTTTTTTTATCCTTTTAAATGTACTTTTATGGTTTTATTTCTGACGAAAAACCGAATAAAGGAATTTTGAATTTGAATTTGAATGTAGATCTAAATTTAAAAGAAATTAAAGATCAGTGTGAGCAACACCTCTTGCTCACTAAATGTGCTTTCATAGTATCATTGTTGATCAGGAGTTTTCATATTATTATCGCTAACCCACATCACGTATTAACATATCATGCGTCAAACCTTTTGTGCAATTACACAGGGGCAACTTGAGCATCAAGAACATGAGCAGCTGCTTTTTGCACCATTTATCTTTTCAAAGCCATTTTTTTTGCATGAAATAAACCCTTGTTCCCAAAATGGGCATGAGGATGAATTTTGCAGTAAAATATTGCGCCATATGCTGATTTTACATTTTGCACAATTGTGCGTATTCTTTTAGAAAGGTTGCCTAATTGTGTAAAAGCAAATTACATATATTTAGCAAACCCCTAGTGAGAGCTGTTTACATTCTGACAGTTTACATTAAAAAAAAATCAAATTTTTCTGATTTTCTTTAAATTCCGTATCCCATCACAAACATGTGTTATTAATTCGAATGCTTTTGAAGCATTTGTTACCTTCTACAAGAAAATACATGTTTTAATGTCTCCTATGATGGTTTCCTGAAACACAGTAGACATGTTTACCAATTATAGATTACTTCAAGACCCTTAAAAATTGTTTAAGAACTTATTTTAGTTAAGACTAAATAAAAATGAATGTCATCTTTAAATGCATGTAGTGTTATAATACGTATCAAATAGAAAGTCTGTGGAGGCCAAATTAAGTCTAACAAAAGCATTTATGATATAATATCGACGTCAAAAATATTACGATGCACAAATGTCGCATACAAATATTTTAGTATTTAATATCGAGACTGCACATTCCCAAAGTAAACTACAAAAATATTATGGTGCTAAATCTCACGATTATATAAATAAGTATATAGAAATATATAAAAGTTAACAAAATAACAGTAATCTATTGAAAGAAATAATGATTAAAAGTAAGTATAAACTAGGAAATAAATATGTAATAAAATATGTACCCAAATAGCAATATTTGAGTATACAATATTTGAAAAAATGAAAAAAACTAATAACTAAAATATTTCAAAACAATATATATATATATGTTCCTTTTCACTGTCACGTGACTAGCATTTCACACAAACGAGGGGGCGTGCACGGTGTGTAAGATATATAAAAAGTAACAGAGACGTGTAAAAAGCTGAATGTGATCAAGGGCTCGTGAAGCCCGAAACGCGTCGTTGTAGGCTGTGGAAATAACGCAAATAAAAACGTACCTTGCCTGATCTGCTGTGGTGGTCTGAGTTCCTTCTTCGCTGGAACACGGAAGTGGCCGGAAGTGGTTGGAATTGTCTGGCATATATATATATATATATATATATATATATATATATATATATATATATGCATTTATTTTAAACAACTGAAACATATATCCATATACAGTGTATTTACTAACTAATTAAAATTACTTTTTAAATGCACATTACTAAAATGAATTAAACCTAAAGTTACTAAAGACAATACAATATTAATTTATATTAAAATGTGCTGTAAAATAAAACTAAACCTATATTAAAGAGAAAAAATAACAGAACAATAGGCAACATGTGTTTCTAGTACTATAAAAAAAATACTACAATTAATGAACATGTATATATCTCCAATGAAAGAGGAAAATAATATTTTTAATCCAATACTAAAAGTAATAAATATATCAAATAAAAAAATATCAAACACAAAATTACACTCCATTGCCTAAAAACAAAAAGGAAAGAAGGGGGCCTAATTCGCCCCCTGTTTCCTCAGGGCCATGGGGTGCGTGCAGGGGGGCTATGTTGTGCCCTCCTGTGTGCATTCACCCCATTTCCTGAACGGTATGCACTACACAGTCCATGCTGTGAAGGAACAGCCTTTGGCACTCTCATTGCTGTGCCATTTTAATTGGCACCACATTGGGACCGCCAAAGCACTGCCCTCCAGATACAAGGAAACTCCTAATCTGGCGGGTGTTATCATTACTTCTTTGGTAGTGTGGGAGCAGTTTACTGGTGTGGTGGCCCGCTTCACCTCCACCAAAGTCATAATTAGTCCCTCAGGCCATCCCTGAACGGAGCAGGAAAGGCAGTCCTTAATTTGTGCTGTGGTTGTAGGTGGGGCCCACCAGCACTCATTTTTCCTCGACAGAATCTGCTCGACAGCAAGAGAGAAAAGCACAACGTAGGCTAAGAAGAACGAAGGGAACTACTGAAAAACAATGACAAGGGGAGAAAGAAGTGATGAAAATGATTCTCCTGCAAGAGTGAGATAAAGAAGCAGGAACTGTCTTTAGGTGAATTAAAGATGAATGAGGTGGATTCAAGACAGTGCAAACTTCGTATTGGGCAACCCGACCTTTGATAGCACTGAGATCTTCTGAGACAAACTTTGGGCCCCAGCACGTATTCTTTTTCTTTTACAAATTAAGCACAGAGAAGGATTAACTGCACCCAGTGCCAAATGCATCAGAATTCACCAGATGCTTTCCTCCTGGCAAATGTTATCAGGTTAGAGGCAAATCTAAAAATTTTAGTTCCTACACAAACACATGTTTGTGCTGGTAGTGGTATTTTCTCCCCCCCCCCCCATATTAAGTGCTTTAGGTGCATATCAAAAGCAATGTCTCCGCAAACCCTATGTTGCTTTTAGATTATCAATTCTGCACTCAAAACATGTTACTTAGGCAACAGAAATCTAGATTCCGTCCATGCCTCAGAGCTGCTGATTACTTCAGATGATCAGACAAGGGAAGTACCAGCTATTTTACAGTACTGGCTGCGAGGCTGTCAAAGAGGGGCGAGTGGGGTCACTTCTCCTCATTTCAAACCTACGTATGGTTCCGTTCTAATGAGATGAGGAGCATGGTCAGATTAGACCGCAGGGAAACTGGTGGACTTCGTGAAAGCTGGTTGATGTGACAGGCAGGTCGAGCTGGGGCAGAGCAAGTCACGTGTCAGGAGGTTGAGTTGATGCACCCATGCCAGGCCTGCTCTGTAAATCTTTCAAGTATTTATTGAAGCTAAGACAGTGCTAATGAGGAAGACTATTGTTTTCCCCCAAAATGATGTGCAATTTGTAAGTTATTTTGACAATATTTGTTTATTGTTATTTTGAAACTTGACTGGCGAATTATTGTTTATGCTTTGCAACAATTCCTGCATTCAATGCAGGCCACTTCTGAGCCAGGTTATTTTCATATTAATCGGTTGCATAAAACTTCAATAAACAATCGTTCGTTTATACTGAAACTGTTTAGCTTTTCATACCTTAAAAAATCGAACTTGTCATTAAACTGAACCACATTTACATTTTCTCCATAACCGAATACCTTATTTGGCAACTTGCTATATAATATCCCTTAACACACAATATTACTTTTTAAACACAGCAGACAACACACTTAATATGAAGCCATTAGAACACACCAGGGAGACAGCATGCAAAAACTAGCTACATACAGAAAATCAAAATAAATTCGCTTAAATAAACGGGCAAAAATATGAACCATACTTCGTTTAATCAAAACTGATGGTTCTGAAAATGTCATTATTGGCTGTGTACTATACAAGCACTGGAAGAATCGATGATGCAATATTTCCTTCTTCTTCCTGAATCCCCTGCCATATGAAAGAGCAATAAGTCATCTTGACTGGCAAAACAAATAACTGTCTTACACGCCCTATTCCCCAGCCTCTAATCCATAGGAGGGCAAAAAAGGAACATAAAAATGTCGTCTTGAGCAGAGTATTTGGCATTACAACACCCCAAAGCCCTGCTTTATTTTGGAGTAGTCCCATAATGTCTGCAGTGGGTTCCTTTTTAACGCAGAAGTCACGGTTTTTGCTTTAAAATACAGTATACACTTATATTAGATCTGGTGTCCGTCATTAATTGACAGTTGCTTTAGGCTGTTTACTGTAGCAAGGATTACCAATCACTGCATACATCCGAAAGGACGGGGTACTTATTGGCGATCCTCGAAAGCTTGTGTGCTTTTTTAGTCTTTTAAGGGAAAAGACACTAGCTTAAACAAAAATTGCAAAGACATGGGGTCTGGCTTTAATGTGTGAAAGCCCGCAAATACAGTGAGTCACAAGTGTTTCTTGCATAAGTTAGCTTTTTAAATGCAGACTTATTGACTATTCCAATGATTGGCCTCATATTATGGGAATTGTCACAACATCAAAAACAAAATTATTGTTACTTAACAAAATATCAACATTTTTACCATCATAAGTGAAATATAAAAATACCAACAACAAATAGACACTAAACAGCCATTAAAACATTGTACAAATACATCAATTACAGAAATAGAAGGACATTGACAACATAAATACCATTAACAAATGTATTAATAACATATATAAAAACATAAATGTATAACTCCCACAAAGCATATATATATCAAGTTAAAAGTATAGTGAACCTAGTAAAAAAAAATGATTACTGAAGTAATTACATTAAAAATACAACAGCTAACATATAGAAAAGTTATTATTTATGGGGTATACAAATAAGCATGCTGAACAATCAAAGGATTCACTCAGTAAAGGAAAATGAGGAGTGAAGAGGCCCAATGCCAAATCTCCTCCAGATGAGGGTGTGGAAAATGTGGTGTACAGAAGTCTGACATGCCAGCATCACTTAAGGGTCCCAAGACCTTCTGATATACCCTCACCTGCAGGCAATGTGAAGTCGGTGGCGGCTCTTGGCACACAGGATTGGATGCTCTCAGAGTCAGGTTGCTTGGGAATGCAGCACAAAGAGAGTAATAAATTCCATCTAAGGCACCAGATCTAACACTTATCAGACCCTGAAAAAGGTGTTGTTTGATACAGGTAGCAAGACAGTGGCTATAAAAGCCAGAATCTGCTGAACACCATTTAACAACTAACCTGGTTCTTCAATTATACCTGAAATTGAATATCGCTGGAGTAACAGACCCATATTCCGCTGTTATCAGTGATGAGAGCTGCTGGGGCAAAGCCGAGATGACCAAGAGGACTGATGTGATATGCACAGAATGTTGGGCTGAGGGCTGCCACAGCTCCAGATCTTAGTGGTAGTAGCATATATTCAAACAAGAACTTTGAAGGTGGAAGTGGAGAAGGGTTCCATTTGAATCCTACATTGACCTCAAGCAATAAAAAGGGGATTGGGTTCAGGTCCCTGAGCCCAGAGTGACGGAAACAAGTGCTTTTGCACTCAGAGCTCTTAGGAGAATTCTCTTCTCTTTCTTGGAACCCCGATTGAGGAGCCTAAGCTTTAGAAAATGTAGTTGTTCCAGTGGCATCGGCTGAGCTATAACTGCTCCTCAAAAATCTGGAGTACTTGGTCTAAATCTGAAAAGTGGTAATATCTTCTGCAGGTCTCTACGATGAACATCCAATGGAACCTCCAAGCCAAACTGCTTGTCTGCCTTTGAGCCACAGATGGCATGTTGTTATCTCTCACAGAACTTGTGAAAGGGTCATTTTCATCTAAACACAAATTTTTGAAAATATCAGGCTACCCAAATCTAATACAAATTCCTCTACTACTACATCTCAAGGTTTAATAGGAGATATGGAAGGTAAACATGAGTCTGTGTGACATATTTTCATCCCACTGGTTTACTTATGTTGACTCTATCATTTTGGAAATTCCCATTTGATTTTGCAATGCAAGCCAGAATCAGAGGACAATGTTCGAATATAGACCCTTGCAACGCATGCGAATACATTGCATGCAATTACAATGCGGTCGTTACAATGACCGGGTTGTTAGAAGGCATACCATTACATCACCAGTCATTACTACAACTTGCTGTAGGGGGCGCGCTGGACTTAGGAAAAGTATTATTTATTATTCTTACTCCAGTTTGAGCAACAGCAGGGAAGGTGTTCGATTCTAAATCCTACACCATTGCGCCCCCTACAGCAAGGTTACAATGTTAACTCAAAATTTCCTGGACATATGTTATAGCAGAGGTATTCAAACTTTTCCAGGTTGAGCCCCCCCAGCTGAATTCCCCCAGATGTTGGCCCCCCCCACCACCCGACCGAAACCTCGGGAATCCGGCACACCACATGATCGACTGCAACGCGCACACCACGGGCCATATCCGGCAAACAATGCTCAACACAAGAAGAGTGCCTAGCAAACTGCAGGCCTGTGAATGGGTGTGGCGAAACGACAGAGGCGTACCACACAGCTCAAAACACAATCCTCCAAGGCAAAGGAAGTCATCACAACCCTCCCCATCCATCATGTACACCTTGTCATCCACCAACTCCCCCACCATTCATTCCTTCCCTCCATCTGTGCCCCATCCACATCCAAACCCCTTCAACCACTTGCAAACCCATCCACCATCCATCCCTCCATCCATCATCTCACCCATCCATCCCTCCATCCACCCCCTCACCCATCCATCCATCATCCATCCATCCCTTCACCCAATCCATCCCCTCACCAATCCATCCACTCTTCCACCCATCCATCCAACCACTCACCCCTTCACCCAAGCTATCCCCCCACTCATCCATCCACTCCTCCATTCATTCATCCATCCACTCCTCCATTCATCCATCCATCCACTCCTCCATTCATCCATCCACTCTTCCACCTATCCACTCACTCACTCATCCATCCATCCAACCACCCACCCTCTCACCCATCCAGCCATCCCCCCACCCACTCATCCATCCACCCAGTCACTCATCCGTCCACCCACTCAACCCCCCACTCATCCATCCACCCACCCATCCATCCCTCCCGCTCTCCACCCTCCCCCCACTCATACATGCACTCTCTGACCCATCCATCTCCATGCTCCTCTCCTCACCAATCTATGCACACACCTGCCCATCCACTCTGCCATTCATTCATCCATGTCCTCACTCATCCATCCATCCATCCTCCCCCTCTCTCTCCATTCCCCCCTCACCCAGCCACCCATCCCTCCATCCACCCTTCACCCATCCACCCACTCATCCATCCACTCATTCACTCATGAATCCATCCATTGACCTCTCACCCACCCCTTCACTCCTCCATCCATCCCCCCGTCCATCCACCCTCCTCAATCACCCATCCATCCATCCCCACATCCACCCCTTCACTCATCCATCCATCCATTCACCCCTTCACCCATCAATACATCAATACATCCATCCATCACCTCTCTCATCCATCCACCCACCGACTCGTCCACCATCCACCCCCCCATCGATCCATCCACCATTTCACTGATCCATCCACCATTTCACTGATCCATCCATCCCTCCACCCATCCATCTACCCTTCCAACCATACACACATCTATCCACTCCCATCCATCCCTCCACTCATGCATCCATCCTCTCTCCCACCATCCATCCACCCCTTCACCTAACCATCCCCTCGCTCATCCATCCACCCCCCCACCCATACATCCACCATGTCACCCACACATCCACCATTCCACCCATCACTCCACCCATAAATCCACCACTCCACCCATACGTCTATTCACCCACATGGCAACATAACGGACGTCTGGTGGCCGGCTCCACCCGACATCCCTCGCTCTCCCTCTAGCTGCCTCTGTCTCCCTCGCTCTCCTTATGTCTCCCTCGCTATGCCTCCCTCGCTCTCCCTCTGTCTCCCTCGCTCTCCCTCTGTCTCCCTCGCTCTCCCTCTGTCTCCCTCGCTCTCTCTCACTCTGTCTCCCTCGCTCTCCCTCGCTCTCCCTCGCTCTCCCTCACTCTGCCTCCCTCGCTCTCCCTCTGTCTGCCTGTCTCCCTCCCTCGCTCTCCCTCTGTCTGCCTGTCTCCCTCCCTCGCTCTCCCTCTGTCTGCATGTCTCCCTCCCTCACTCTCCCTGTCTGCCTCAGTCTCCCTCGCTCTCCCTTGCGCTGCCTCCCTCGCTCTCCCTTTGTCTGCATGTCTCCCTCCCTCACTCTCCCTGTCTGCCTCAGTCTCCCTCGCTCTCCCTCGCGCTGCCTCCCTCGCTCTCGCTCTGTCAGCCTCTGTCTCTCTCCCTCGCTCCCCCTCTGTCTGCCTGTCTCCCTCCCTCGCTCTCCCTCTGTCTGTCTGTCGCTGTCTCCTTCCTCCCTCCCTCTCCCTCTTCATCTCACCATGCCTGTGTGTGCCCGGGCTGACACAGCTTCTGGGCACACACACAGCCAGCCAGGCAGCCGCACCCGAGCACTTCACACCTCTTTAAGAGACCATTCGCATGCTAATGAGCTTTGTTCAGCTCTTAGGCCCCTGCAGCCCCACTCTGACTGAAATCGCCCGCCCTCACAGAGAGTCTCTACATCGCGCTGCACAAAGGGAAGGTCAGAGTGGAGCACGCGCCCCCCCTGGGATGGTGCCGCGCCACCCTAGGGGGGCGCGCCCCACAGTTTGAAGAACCCTGTGTTATAGTAACACTTTTTCTCAAGAGGAGTTGGTGGTGGCTGAGTTGGAGGGACTCCTCCTGTTCATGGGCTTCATTTCTGTGGGTTGCCAACTTCTCTTTGGTTCTGGATCAGAGATCATACCACCTTTTCCTGATCTTTTCTATTGATTTATGTGCAACCCCCACAGAGTTAATTCGCTCCGGTATGTAGAGCGCTATTTCTTTTCTTATGTGACTCGACCACAGAGAGCAATGTTTTGTCAAGCAAGGCATCATGATGGGATCACACTCTTCTGTTGATATCTATAACTCTTTCTCAGAGAATTTAACATTTCTTTTTTTCCCCCCAGCAGCATTCTCCTTCTCTGGGTTCTGCTGAGACATTTTGATGCTTTCCAAGGGTGGTTAGCTGAGGTTGCTACTGATACCAATTGGATTCAAATGGCAATCACCAGTCTCAATGCTCCCCAGTATTTTTACAGTCTTGTGCTACTCTACTTCTTGTTAGTGAGATCATCATTTACTACCAGAAAGCAACATTTTGTATTTGCAACTCGATTTGCTAATGACTGGATCACTAAAAACGATTCCTAAAATTGCAAATGCAACTCATACCGAATTGGTAAAGGGCAGGCAAATACATTCGCGCATACCAATTACTAATTGTGAATCAGTAAGTATTGCAAATCAAGAATCAATATTGATTTGCTTTTAACAATCTGCCCAACATGCTGGCAGAGTTTCTCCCACCCTCTTTATATATTATTCTGAAGAACCTCTGTTAACCTTGATGGAGGTTTATCCATCAGACAAGCGGTCAGCTGTGTGAATTTGTCTACTGTTGGACTATACTCTGTCAGCGTTGCAGTGGCAGTTTACTGACCACTAGATTTATATGTACCTATCATATCAGCAGGGTTGCAGGGGTGTTTCAAAGGAGTAATTATGTATAAGACCTGATGTACTTTGACATTTTCCATGTGTCTCAATGACAGATGAGTATTTCACACACTCCTGAGCTTAAATTCTAAATTGATCACACCTGGAGACCACAATATACAAAAGACCCTTCCTAAACAACAATACTTTGCCTTTCACATTTTGAAGCAGGTAGATATAGAGGATGTTTGGCCATTACCTTTATCTTTGCTTGTTGTTATTTTTGGTTTTGTTTTTGTTTTTTTCTCACCTAAAAGGAACCTTAATTTTTAAAAACAATTAACAGTAGTGGTTGATGAGATTATTAGGACAGAACCACCATTGTTTGGTGTCCTTGTCCAGAATATCATCATTACACTGAAGAGGCAAAAAATGAAATACAATCGTCTCAAAAGTGAATGCAGTAGCTAACACCAGGCATTCACAGGGGAAATTATAAAGCGATTGAATGATTTGTGGGTTAAAGAGCGCTCCCAAACATCAAAAGCTAACCTAAAGACCCAGAAGATAGGTGGTGGTTTACCCAGTTCTATCAACCTCTTTCCCTGTGAGGAGATGGTCTATGAAAGTGTGCACACTGAAGGCTTTGCAGAAATCCCATCTGTAGTGGAGACCTGTAAGTAAATTCAATGTAATCAGGCAAACCTTTTTTATCCTATTTATATTAAGTAAGTAAGTAAGTAATTCTTTATTGTTTGGTTAGTTAAAACCCTTACAATATATAATATTTCACAATATTTAAAACAAGCTTTTAGTGCTACAATAAAAAAAAAAAAAAAGTTTAACATCTGTGTGGCCGAGAATCTGTCGTAAATTTCAGTAAATTTGTTCGGAGCACAAGATTGTCTTTAATAACAGAGTTCTTAAGTCAAAATGGAAGTCGGGCCTATGACAATAGGCCTCGTTTTTCACAAAACTATCCAGAAATTTAACTTATCTACAAATCAGTTGTGGATCCGCTGTGCATAAAATTTGGACTATCGCAGTCCGGCAGGTGCGTACTCCTTGCTCATTGAGCTTATCCCTTAGCCAATGCCGCCGACCTTGATACATGGCTGGGCAAATGCAGACTATATGAATAATGTCTTGTTTGCCTGCACCACAAAGGTCGCATTCTGTTGTTTCTTGTGGTCTCCATTTTGGCTGGTCCAATCTTGTGGGGAGATTGCCCAGCCTTAAATGGAGAAATGTACGTTTGATGAACAACGAGAATGCAATGTCTAGGTAAGCTGCTGGTGTGGACTTTATGTACGATTTGATAGTCATCCAAGCATGGGTTCGGGCTCTGAAAGTTATTTTGTCATTGAGGAACGAATGTTTCTTAGCGATCCTCTTAACCACCTGATTAAATGAAGAAACCGGCAATTTTGTTTCCCACAATGTTCCCAGCTTAGTTGGATCTAGTGAGAGTTTTAGGTACTTTGCATACTCGGAGTTCGGCCTTGTGTGGATTGCTTCCCACAATGCCCCATTTGTTTTGTTCTCCTTCTTCCTCCAAACGTTGTACCAGAATGAATTTGATGGCCCCATATGTTTTCAGTATTACTTGGGATTGTAATCCGAATTCAAATCTTACTTGCGCTGGTGAAGAACTGTTCGGTAAGAAAAAAACCCGTTTATAGACTTTGGTTTGTATTTTGTCTACGAGAGTTGTGCTTTTCCCATGGTGTAGTACACTCCCGTATGCTATTGCGGGTAATAATTTTGCTTTCATTGCGGTTAGCAAGGGGGAGACAAGAGGACCTTTTAACTCAGTCGCCAAGCTAGTGAAGGCATGCAGTAAGGTGGACCCCTTTTTTTCCATGTCCTTAAAGTGCACTTGGAAGTTAAGGCACTTGTCTAGATGTACTCCCAAGTATTTATAGATATTTACTGCTTCCAGCTGGTCATTGTTTATTCGGAAGGTTGGTGGAGTTTTGTGTCGTCAAGTTATGAGCATTATCTTTGTTTTCCTGATGTTTATTGTTAGCAGGTTCTTTTTTGTGTAATCGGACATGTCATGCAACAGGCGTGGACGGCCAATTCTTGTCTGGCTCAGTAATACCACATCATCCGCATACTATAAATGCGTTACACGGATATTACCTAACCGGGGAGGATGTGCATTGACCTTGTCTAAGCTTTCTGTCAGTTCGCCCATAAATAGATTAAATAAGTGCGGGCCAAGACACAGCCTTGCTTTAGGCCATCAACAGTATTGATCTTCCGGGTCAAACGATGCCCATTGTCGATTTATTTTTACCTGCATCCAGGTGTCAGTGTACAGGTCAATGATGGGCAAAAGAATTGAGTTCGGTAGGTCCTGATGTTTTAGTTTTGCCCATAGCATTTGCCTGTTAACGCGGTCAAGGCCGCCTTAAGGTCCACAAAACAGGTGTAAAGCTCCTGGCAGTTCTGTAGGCTTTTCTCTGCGATCAGGCAAAGGGGCATAGCATTCGTCATTGTTCCCATGCCACAGCGAAACCCAGTCTGATTCAGTGGTATTTTGTTGTTCTTTTCTGACCATTGAGCCAGGTCTGCTAATATCATTGATGCATAGTATTTAGCTTCGGCATCAATGAGGGCGATCAGACGGTAGTTATTTGGGTCTTTACGGTCTCCGCCTTTGTAGATTGGGGTTATGATCACCCCCCTCCAGCTCTCTGGGATACCACCCGTGTTGCTTACTGTTCGGAACAATGAGTTGAATTTGCTAGCCCAATACTGTGGGTCCTCCTTATAAATAGCTTGCAGAACGCCGTTTGTACATGGGGCGCTGTCTTGCCTACTTTTCTTAATTATTTTAATATGCTTTGTTCATCATCTTGCCTGGAGTATGGTACCATGCTTTCTTGGACTTTTATCCTATTCCCTTGATGGACTTGGGCGATGTCTGCCCGCTCTGAATTGTCTGTTACTTTGCTTGCCAAAGTTGTTGTTGTGTTCAAATTATTTGTTGAAAATATGTCCGTTATGTGTTGGGTCCATTCCGATTCAGTTATGCAGGCCATACTTATTGGTTGAGCTGTCCGATTTACGGAGTTAACTTGTAACCAGAAGGCCCTTGAGTCCGCTCTCGTGCAGTAGTTTAGACCAGATCTCATTTACAAGGTTTTGTTTTTCAGTCCATATTAATTTCTTATATTGTTTCCTGGCCTTGCGTACTGCTTCCCAGACGCTGGAATTTTGGGTTTGATCATGTACTCGATGCGTTAGTTTTTTCAAGTGTCTCCTTAATGTTAGTGCTGATCTATTGAATCTGATGTTGAATTTGAGAGGAGTTCTTGTTTTGTTATTTGAATTGGTCCTCGGCAGTTGCTTCAAATAATTACTCCAAATTTCTGGGCACAGAACGTTCTCTGTAAGGTGCGCTTGTAGTAAGTTCTTAGCATCATTAGCTATTTGAGGGAGGGATTCGCTCGTCTACTTAAGCCGCTTCAGGTTAATGGTTGTGATATTGCCTGGTAACATGGTGCGTGTTTAGTTATGTCCATCCTAATCTCAAAGTGTTGCATTGAGTGGTCGCTGTCCAAGGAACAGATTATGTGGTCTTGAACTTGCCTTAGTAGGGGGTAATGTGACTAATGTGTAGTCCAGGATGGAGCTTGCGTTGTGGCCTGTATAGGTCATGGAGGGAGGGTTGTCTTGGTTGGATCTTCCATTTAATACCCTTAGGCCAAGATTTTCAAGATCCCACATGAACTGTTTGCCCTCCTTATCGCTCTTCCTAACCTGCGGCAAGACATTCCAAATTTTGTTTGCTGCGTTAATGTTAACTTCGTCTTCTGGTTCTTGTAGAAGATTAGAGTTAAAATCACCAGTGAGAATTATCTCCCAGTTAGGATGTTCCAAACGCATATTTGAGACCACTGTGATAATGTGTTGGAAGAGTGCTTTTTGAGGGTTATTTTGGATTGGCATATGTATTTATTAAAATTAAAGTTCTGGTTATGGCCTTTATTGTGCTTTCCAATTTTAGAATTTGCATGTCCGCCGTCGTTGTAGCCAGTTGTGATACTTTGATCTTTAAGGATGTTCAAATATAGACGGAGAGGCCCCCACTTGCTCGCCCAAAGCGTTGTAGGCGGGTCGCACTTACATGATAACATAAAAGGCCTGGTATGTCAATTGGTTCAGTTAGCCACGTTTCCTGTAGGGCTATTATTGCATATGGGTCCCAGGTGGGAGCTTTGCCGTTTTTATTTGTCTTTTGCGCCCGCAATGTTCCAAGAGAGAATTTTTATGACATGTCTTTCGGCGTTAGTTGACTTACGGGAGGTTCAATTTGGGGATGACGATTGCAGCCATAGGTGCTCATACTCAGCTGCTTCGGCTCCCCTAGCACCTTGAAGGACCGAGCGCGTTGGTCGTTTCATCCGGACTTGATTTGCACTCTTGTTGTGCCTTCTTAGGAGCGGGGACGGGTATGCTGCCTTAGCCACTTCCTTCAAGAGGATTCCCCATTCCTTAAATTTGGCCATCTCAGAGTTGATGTGGGCCAGTATTCCTGCCTCCCTCCATGTTGTGACTGTGCATTCTTTTTTCACCTCATCGTTCATTGTTATAAACTCAACCGACAGAAGATCTGCTGTAGTGAGATGGCCAAGGCTCCTATTTATAGTTGTCTTTATAAAGATGGTGTGTTGCAATAAAAATATATTTATTGTATGACCTACATCAAATGTTAGGTTTCATTTTAACATAGAGGCCAACATTATTTATCAATAAAGTGTATTAATGTAGATATCATCTCTCCATGTTCATGATATAATGTGTCCTGATTCCATCAGAAGCGGTCGCTCCCCACGGCCCCTGGTCTCTCCTGGGTATCGTTGTGCTGCTCACATTGCTTTGCTGTATTTAAATTGATCTGATGCCTGCACTGCTTGCATTGCCTCTTTAGTTATATTTGCCATTGTGTAAATTTCCCGCTTTGTTGTAATTTGACAGCTTTACCTTTAAGAGTGTGTAGCCAGTTTATAGGGTAGCGCTCGCATTGACTGATAGATTTAAATTCATACCGCCTGATTGTGCCAGTGCCTCTGCCCACAGCGTAACTCCTATCTGTGCCCCAACCTGTTCCGGGTTCGCTTTTGCTGCCATTTTGTTGTTGTTGTGCCTCGGAGCCTGTCCTCTCCACCCCGCTCCCGCCTCCCAGCTGCTCCTCCCTCCCACTGACTTGCAAGGCTCGCCCCGTCCTGTGAAGCGCTGTGACCGTCCTGATTCCATCAGAAGCGGTCGCTCCCCACTGCCCCTGGTCTCTCCTGGGTATCATTGTGCTGCTCACATTGCTTTGCTGCATTTAAATTGATCTGGTGCCTGCACTGCTCGCATTGCCTCTTTAGGTATATTTGCCATTGTGTAAATTGCCCGCTTTGTTGTAATTTGACCGCTTTACCTTTAAGAGGGTGTATCCAGTTTATAGCGTAGCGCTCGCATTGACTGATAGATTTTAATTCATACCGCCTAATTGTGCCAGTGCCTCTGCCCACAGCGTAACTCCTATCTGTGCCCCAACCTGTTCCGGTTTCGCTTTTGCTGCCATTTTGCTGTTGTTGTGCCTCGGAGCCCGTCCTCTCCACCCCGCTCCCGCCTCCCAGCTGCTCCTCCCTCCCACTGACTGCCAAGGCTCGCCCCGTCCTGTGAAGCGCTGTGATGTCCTGATTCCATCAGAAGCGGTCGCTCCCCACGGCCCCTGGTCTCTCCTGGGTATTGTTGTGCTGCTCACATTCCTTTGCTGCATTTAAATTGATCTGGTGCCTGCACTGCTCGCATTGCCCCTTTAGTAATATTTGCCATTGTGTAAATTGCCCGCTTTGTTGTAATTTGACCGCTTTACCTTTAAGAGTGTGTAGCCAGTTTATAGCGTAGCGCTCGCATTGACTGTTAGATTTTAATTCATACCGCCTGATTGTGCCAGTGCCTCTGCCCACAGCGTAACTCCTATCTGTGCCCCAACCTGTTCCGGTTTCGCTTTTGCTGCCATTTTGTTGTTGTTGTGCCTCGGAGCCCGTCCTCTCCACCCTGCTCCCGCCTCCCAGCTGCTCCTCCCTCCCACTGACTGCCAAGGCTCGCCCCGTCCTGTGAAGCGCTGTGACCATCCTGATTCCATCAGAAGCGGTCGCTCCCCACGGCCCCTGGTCTCTCCTGGGTATCATTGTGCTGCTCACATTGCTTTGCTGCATTTAAATTGATCTGGTGCCTGCACTGCTCGCATTGCCTCTTTAGTTATATTTGCCATTGTGTAAATTGCCCGCTTTGTTGTAATTTGACCGCTTTACCTTTAAGAGTGTGTAGCCAGTTTATAGCGTAGCACTCGCATTGACTGATAGATTTTAATTCATACCGCCTGATTGTGCCAGTGCCTCTGCCCACAGCGTAACTCCTATCTGTGCCCCAACCTGTTCCGGTTTCGTTTTTGCTGCCATTTTGTTGTTGTTGTGCCTCGGAGCCCGTCCTCTCCACCTCGCTCCTGCCTCCCAGCTGCTCCTTCCTCCCACTGACTGCCAAGGCTCGCCCCGTCCTGTGAAGCGCTGTGACCGTCCTGATTCCATCAGAAGCGGTCGCTCCCCAAGGCCCCTGGTCTCTCCTGGGTATCGTTGTGCTGCTCACATTGCTTTGCTGCATTTAAATTGATCTGGTGCCTGCACTGCTCGCATTGCCTCTTTAGTTATATTTGCCATTGTGTAATTTGCCCGCTTTGTTGTAATTTGACCACTTTACCTTTAAGAGTGTGTAGCCAGTTTATAGCGTAGCGCTCGCATTGACTGATAGATTTTAATTCATACCGCCTGATTGTGCCAGTGCCTCTGCCCACAGTGTAACTCCTATCTGTGCCCCAACCTGTTCCGGTTTCGCTTTTGCTGCCATTTTGATGTTGTTGTGCCTCAGAGCCCGTCCTCTCCACCCCGCTCCCGCCTCCCAGCTGCTCCTCCCTCGCTCCGCCCCCCTCCACTATCCACTTATGACAGATGCATCTGCGTGCAGCGTCCACGTGAGGCGGTCGTGCCCCATGCGCGCCGAAGGTGCGCCAAAGGTAAGCCCGTCTTCGCCCGTCCGCGCCTGTACTAGCCAATACTTGGATCGGTACACATATTCTCTCACCATGGAGGATATACCAGGTCTAAGTTTCGATGAAGAGACATTAGAAGAGGCACTTAGATCGGCTCCCTCACTCTTTGGAATGGGTGGGGCCTCTACCTCAAGTTCTGCTAATGAGGATTGGACTACGGTTACCTCGCTTAAAAAAGAATGGCTAAGGATTACTGTACACGGGGCAATGATGACAGAGTATCTTAGGGCCAAGATTGCCCCCCAGGGATTAATAGTAATCATCATGCCAAGGTTGTTCCTTGAAGATGGTCAATTCAAAATTGACTGGTGTCATATTTCTTGGAAGTGTACGAAAGACCTTCTGTTTCTGATTGTCAAAACGGCCAAAAGATTAGCTGACGCTCTTCTAGTTAAGATCGCAGCAATCGAAACATCGCTTCAAAGCACAATGAAGAAAACTCCGTTCACAGCTAAACTGACGGAGATTAACCAGGAAATTACTGACAACCAAGATTTTCTGATACAACAAAAAATGACAAAATTGCAAAAGGACATAGCCAAATTCGACAAGGAGAAGGTTTATCCTTACCTCAAGGAGGGTTACACCAATAGTAAGAACAGCTACTCTGCTGATGAGAGCTCGGGTAATGACAGTCAGAGGGGTTCCTCTGGAAGTGATTCCAGTGATGGCTATCCGCCCAACAATAGGGGCAATCAACGCCGCCCCAGATGGAACAAAATGCCGAACAATGGCCAAATGTATCAAGGTCATCTACAGATGCCACCTCGTTGGCAATACCCCTTCTATCCTCAGGGCCCTCCACAATTCTATCCAGTTAACCCACCTTTTTTAGGCAGAGGTTGGGGCAGAGGAAGAGGGCGCAAGCGAGGAGGACAAAAAACTGTCCAATGGCAAGACCAACCGACTGCACAGACAGCGGTAGAGACCAGGAGCACAACCAGAGGCAGGAAAGTCTAATAGTGAATCTATCCAGTAGAACATTGAACAGACTGGAGACAGAAATCCTTGAGAAGGGATTAGGCTTTGTTCCCACTCCCTCACCAGATAGCTTCACAGAAATGTGCGAAGTGAAACAACTTTTCAAGAAGGTTCGCCTTCGCTCCTTCTTCGCAGACACACCTGACCAAGACAGAACGGATACAGGGCTATGTAAACCTTCTACCTTCACCCCTTCTGACTCGATGGTACCCCCTGAGATACTAGCCTTTGAGAGGGCAGTGCTCAGGAGCCTCGAGAACAAACCAACCATCAACTCGTACCAAAACCTCAGCAATGCTCAGAAATTGGCTGTCCAAACACTGGGTAATGACACCAGCATAGTGATTAAACAGGCCGATAAAGGTGGGGCTACTGTTATCCAGAACAGTATCGACTATGATATTGAATGCAAACGCCAACTGTCTAATACCACCTACTACAGACCACTCATGACAGACCCCACTAAACGACTTAGCAACACAATTGCAAGTCTCGTTTTAGAGGGCGAGACAAATGAGTGGATCTCAAAGAACGAAGCAGCATTCCTAGTCACCACAGACCCTGTCATTCCGTACTTTTACACCCTCCCGAAAATTCACAAAGGGACATCACCAGTACCCGGGAGGCCTATTGTCTCTGGCATTGGCTCAGTGCTTGAGCCACTGTCAAAATTTTGTGACTATTTTCTCCAACCAGTGGTAAGAAAAATACCATCCTTCTTACAAGACACCAGGGATGTCCTCCGCCTCATCGAATCCATCGTAGGGAGGGAAAACGTTGACCTCCTCCTCACCATGGATGTTGAGGCTTTGTATACCAACATTCCTCAGCAGGCCACATTGGAGGCAGTAGAATCCACCTTGCTCTTGGAGGAATGGTCATCTCCTACTCCAGTTTCGTTCATAATGGCATGTGCTTCCCTGGCATTGACTGAAAATTTCTTTCAATATAGATCCCAATTATACCACCAGATCCAGGGGACTTCCATGGGTTCAACTTTTGCCCCAAGCCTGGCATGTATTTATATGGCAACTTTTGAGGAAAACAATATTAGGTCAGCAACCAACCCCTACCTCGCCAATGTCACCCTGTGGCGTAGGTATATTGACGACATCCTCATCCTCTGGAAAGGGGATCGTATAACTTGTGAGGCTTTTTGTACCTGGATAAATCTCCAAAACCCTTATCTCAAGTTTACGGGTACCATCTCTGAAACCACCATCCCTTTTCTGGACCTCTGTATTAATCTCAACCCTACTGGACTCAGTACAACCCTCTATCGCAAAAACACCGATAGAAATAGTCTCTTATTGTACAATAGCCATCACCCCAAAGCCCTGAGGGACAATCTCCCCTTTGGGCAAATCCTCAGGGTCAGGAGGAACTGCACAGAAAGAACTGAGTTCCAAAGGGAAGCAACCCTACTCCAACATAAACTGCAGGACAGAGGTTACCCCACCAGATTGCTAAACCAGTCACAAAAAATAGCACTTAACAACCCACGGGAGAACTTATTGGAACAACGAATTAAACCCACAGATGATCAGATAACATGTGTCACCTGTTTCACTCCAAATTCGTCCTTCCTGAAAAAAACTATAAATAAACACTGGCCCATAGTGAATTCTGGTGGACTAGAAATTCCCAGTCCCAGATTTGCCTTTAAAAGAACAGCTAACCTCAAGGATGCCTTAATACACACACGTCCTAAGAAAAACACGACTGGAAATCAGAGAACACTGTGGAACCTACCTCCAGTGGTGGGACACTTCCCCTGTGGTGGCTGTGCCGTTTGTCCACAGACAGTCCAGTGTAAATTCAAAAACTTTATTCGATCATTAGTTAATAATCATAAAAGTACATACATACATAAGTAATAAAACATGAGGGTAGAGCAAATTTAAGGATAATCACATATCAAAGAGCATGTTATTCCTCAAGCATATCGCCTTTAAAATAAATACAGCAGTAAAAAAACAGATGTCCTGCGAATCAAGTCCAAATAAAAGCCCCATGGCCGATACAATAGTGGATACATTATATTTTTTAAAAAGCGGTTTCAAATATATTTTTCGAAGGTGAAGATAAAGAGGGCATAACAATAAAAAGTGCTCTGTGCTTTGCTTTGTGGTCCCGTCACATGGACAGGGGGCAGTAGTATAGGTCTTCATAACAGGATACGCGACAAGCAAATGAACAATCCCCATCCGTAATCTTGTCAATACATATTGGTGGGATCGGATAGTAACCATTTTAAGGTATCCTGAGAATCCCATTTCTACCTTTTTGTACCTGTCGTAAAAAACATGTGTGGAGAACTGAGCAGTAGCTACATTACGCTTCACCATACTAACCCTCAAAAATTCATGTTTAAGCTCAGTCTTCGGGATATCTGAAGCACAAAAAGGGTTATCACGCACAGTAAGATTAAAGACATCTTTAAATGCTCGAATAATATAGTTAAGCCAGGGGATACGGGAACATTTATCCATGTGGAGACAGTCTAAAATAATCTTTCTTGTGAAACCCGTCTGTTCCTTAATCCAATTTTGTTGAAGCAGAAGATGGTAAACACAAGAGTTTTTTGACAAATTTGTTTTCCTCCACCTGGAGCATATTGTTATTACAATGGCCCCACACACCTGAGCCATAAAGGGCCAGAGCAACACATTTATGGCGATATAGGTACAGCATGTCAGGTATCCGTCTAGAGCCTAACTTGGATGCAAACTTAAATATGCCAAAAGAACACTTGGCCATATTAGCTCTTACATTAATCATTTCTGGCGCCCACATCCCCCCACTGTTAAAAGTGATACCCAAATAACAGAATTTGTCAACCACTTGTATAGTTTGGTCCATAACTGTAAAGGGCCTTAAGTTTTTGATTTTCTTCCCGCAGGGCATTATACAAGTTTTTGAATTATTGATTTTTAATTTTCTCCCATTAATAAAATCTGCAAATTTGTTCATAAGTTTTTGCAGCCCAAGAGGAGTTTGTGAGAGCAGAACCGCGTCATCCGCATAAAGCAATATTGGGATGGAAAGGCCGTCAGCGGTCGGTGCATCTGCATTGACGGTCCGTAGTTCAGACTCAATTGCATTAATAAAAAGGGAGAAAAGGAGAGGTGCAAGGACACATCCCTGCCTAATTCCAGAGCCTACCTTAATACTAGGTGTACACTCCCCCGATTGCCCGTAACGTATCTTAGCCATCAAATTCCTGTATAGTTGGGCCAAGAAATAAATAATATCCTGTGGAGCGCCCATATCCAATAAGGTTGACCACAGAAGACCATGGTCAACCAGGTCGAAGGCGCTGGTCAAGTCAGCAAAGCAAAGAAACAACGAGCCTTGTTTAGCCCGTGTATATTTGCCTATAATGAGGTCCAAATTTATGCACTGTTCTATGGTGCCTAACCCCTTACGGAATCCAAACTGGGAGTCCGCAAGGACCCCTTTACCTTCAACCCATTCCTCCAGACGACTCAGTAATACCCTACTCATAATTTTTAGGGAAGCAGTGAGGAGAGAAATCGGGCGATAGTTTTTTGCCTCACCCCTCGCCCCTTTTTTGTAAACCGGGATAATGATTGATTCCCCCCAGGTCTGTGGGGCCGCAGTCATTGCAGCTGCATTAAAAACCTTGGTTAACAATGGGCTCCAGATGGAAACCTCGGCTTTATAAAGATCAACGGGTACCCCATCAGGGCCCGGTGCCTTTCCCCCCTTACTGACCCGAATGGCAGCATCCACCTCGGAGACTGTGATGTTAAGAGGTAGGGGGGTAGTAGCTACAGTCTCCCTATCACCCCCTACAACTAGTCCTTCAGGGTTAAAAATACTGGAAAAATGAGCCACCCATTGTTCCTCAGTCACCTGAGCAGACATTACCGGGGCTTCTTCATTTTGAAGAAAGGGACTGTTGACAGTGGACCAAAAAAGCTTGACATCCTTAAGATCCACTGCCTTGGTCAGGTTGTTCCAGGCCTCTTCCCTTAGTTCCTGTTTCCTGTCCTTCAGATGAATTGAGTATTCCCTTCTCAGGGCCCTAACTGCTTCCTTATCCCTGGGTTTACACTTAAGAGCGGCTTTAAGTCTTTGTAAGGATTTTGTACATTCCCTGTTAAACCATCCCCCAATGTTCCTAAGGCCTTTCGGTTTTATACCAGTTAAGATTTGTGCAATGTTTTTATTAATAATATCAAAACTAGCTAAAATATCGGCATTATCCTTATCGGGTTCAAGACAGCATTCCACCTCATCTATACAGGCTGACACTATGGTACATAGTAAACGTTCCTCATTTTGCCTACCCCATTTAATTCTAGGGCCATTGGATCTATGTGGACCTACATCTGTCACTACACCATGCAACGCCTTTACCTTATCCCCCCACAAAGAAAGATACATTGTTAAACAGTTGTGGTCACTAAGGGCTGGGTCGACTATTACAGGTGAGGAACACAAAGCCATAATGCTGGAGGAGGTGATGAGGTAATCGATAACCGTGGCACAGTTCCTACCAATAAAGGTCGGTACCGAGTTTCCCTCACTGTCTACGCCAGGTAACATGATGCATAAATACATTTTAAGCATAAGAGTGTTTAGAGATTCCCCATAAGCCGAATGTAAAAAATGGGTCTGATCTTCCCCAACCTCCCCCCCCATACCCACACACCCTTTTGCCAACGAAGGGGCACATGTGAATGTTGAAATCTCCACCCCACAAAATATCAAAAGACACACCACTGCAACCGCATAGCCTTTCCACCTCCGCTTCAAGTTCATCAACCATAACTGTTTTAGAGTGGTTAAAGACATTGTTATAGTGATTTATTACTAGAACATTTCGCCCATTCCTATGTTGTAACCACAACAACTGAGAGTGCAGACCAACAGTCCGGTGGATTTTCACTTGAACCAGTAACCTCACAGAGAGCAGTATCACCATCCCGCCACTGGCTCTCCCCATGTTGGATGGCTGTGCATGACAATTATAGGCAGCATACCCATCAAGATAGACATCTTCGGCCACCCAAGTCTCCTGGAGACACAAGATGTCAAATTGGGTTATAAATTCTAACCATCCTAGGCAATCTATCTTATTATTCCACCCTGCAATATTCCAACTCGCCATCTTATAGCCCCTTTCTGTTAAACTAACAGCCTCGATAGATAGTGGGGGCGTATGGATGTGGGTTACTTCCCCATGCACGGGGTCTTCAGATAGTCGAGTGGGTGTTATACTTCCATTGGCCGGGGTAGAAGAGTCTGGGTTACATTGAAGCTGGCCAATATTACGTATATCACAACCAGAGTTACAAGTAACATTATACCCACTGGGTGAGTTAACTTCAATTGGGCCTTTTACCCCCGTGCATACGCCCATGTCGCTCCCTGTGTCTCCACAGAATCCCTCACCCCCCTCCCCTGTGGCTTGATGGCATCAGTCACAGTCTTCCAGGCCACTAAACACATCAAACCTGTTGGTGGTCTCTAGGGGTGTAAAAGGTTTAAGATGATCCATTCTCCTGTGTGTTAGGGAATTATACCTTGGGGCTACAATATTCCACCCATACGGGTCTACTGCTATAGATGAATGATTATCATTAAATATAGGGCCGTTATTGTAGACGGGTGGGCGGTATGGATTTGAGAACATTTGCCTCAATAATGGGGGGGGAGGGGCTCGCTGAGATTGATGATTGGGTGGGAACACCACTGAACGAGGATAAAAATATGTAAGAGGGCGGGGGGTAATAGATTTACTACCATAATCAGAGGACCAGTTAAGTATAAAATTAACGGCATTCTGGTCTCTAAAATTTATGACCACTATGTCTCCCTCAATATCTTTAGGTCTTCCTCCCAGCCGGGGGAGACGGCGAACATGGACAATTTCTCCATTGATATTATTTGCAATGGGTCTATATAGGCTTAACCAATGCGATATTTTGTTTTTCAACTGGGCAAAGCCCTCCCGTTTGTTCTTCTCCAACTCAGGTACCCCAGTAAGAACTACCACAAAGGGTACAGCTTCTGGTGGAAGTTCTGGAAGGGGGCCCTTGTTATAGTTACCTCGAGCAGCTCGCTCGTTTCCCCTTTCTCTCTTATTGTTCCCTAGGACTTGGCCAGGATTATTCGTCTGTCCATTAATCGTTACAGCCGGGGGCAAAGTGGATTAAATCTTAGATATAACAGAGTTACCCCCTGATGTACTTTCACTCACAGTATGTAAGGATTGTGGCAAGATGGTAGTCTGGACAGGGGTAGGTATAGTAGTTATAGCTGGAATACCTGATGAGGTAGGTAAAGTTGGAATTTGTATAGTGGGATTAGGCAATACTTTATTAATTGCTATCTTGATTCCCAGTTCATGCTCTATCTTCCCAAGTCTATCATCTAATTTATTAAGTCTTTCTACGATAGCCAGAGTGTAGGCCCTTATTATAGACTCTATGCTATCGATCAAGGCGCCATTTGGAGGTTCCTGTAACGTCACAGCAGCAGAAGGGCTGTCAGAGGTAGAGATGACCGAAACTATTATGGGGATTGCACATGGATGTGTAGGTGATATAACTATCCTTCCTTTATCTGTTATTTTTACCCGTCCTCCCCTAGTACTGTCTTCATTTTTAATGCCAAAATCAGCATGATTAATTTTCCTCTTTGGAAGGTCAGATTTTTTACGCCTTTTTGTCGGAGGAGGGCCATACATTTTAACTGGCGTGACTTTCTTTGCCCTACTTTTTACTGCTTTAGTTTGCTTAGGAATAGGGGTTATTTGTGCCTTGGTTATAACTATAGATTTAGTTGTACTTGGATGAGTAACATTGGTTGTCAATATACTGGTAGCGCCTAAGGGTTCAATTTCGCTCGTAGATGTTCCCTCTCTAAATATTAGAGGAACGCTGTCCTGCGAGGGGGTACAGACATTCTCAATAAGGGTTCCTTCCTCCGTAGAACTAATTAACACTGGTGAAACCGGAAATGGTCTATTTTTTAGGCTTTCAACCGAGCGCCGACGCTCAGCCCGAAGTTCTTCAAGGGTAGGGGTAGTTGGAGTATCCATGAGAGATTTCTTAAAATAATTATCTAATTTCCCATTAATCAGACTCACAGGTTTCTCGGGGCCAACCAGCTCCGGAGTTAATATTTCAATGGACATAATGGTTGAAGATATAATATACCCCCCAGGCACTTACACAATAGTCCTAGGCAGTTCAATAGTCGACCAGGGATTCTGGCCCAGTCCAGTCTCTTCGGGCCTCTGAGGGCCACAGAGGGCCCGCCCTTTGCCCGGGCTTCTCCCCGGTTTGCGTCCCGCGCGCGCGTCCCGCGGTCCGCGGGGAAGGCGGGGTTAAGTAGGGAGTGTTGGGGGCGGGAAGAGACACCAGCTGCACTGTGGTCTTCAATGCACTGTGGATGCTGGGTCTCGCAGTCCCGTCCCGGTCCCCGCAGGCGGAAATCCCTCGTAGATTGCTCCAGGAACGGAGCACCTCCGGTGGCAGCAGACGGCAAAACAGGCAAGTGGCAGGCAGCTGACGGCTAAGCAAACGGCACCCGGTGAGCAGGGTCCGCGAGCCGCTTTATGCCTCGGGAGTACTGGGGGCGGGAAGAGACACCAGCTGCGCTGTGGTCTTCAATGCGCTGTGGATGCTGGGTCTCGCAGTCCCGTCCCGGTCCCCGCAGGCGGAAATCCCTCGTAGATTGCTCCAGGAACGGAGCACCTCCGGTGGCAGCAGACGGCAAAACAGGCAAGTGGCAGGCAGCTGACGGCTAAGCAAACGGCACCCGGTGAGCAGGGTCCGCGAGCCGCTTTATGCCTGCGGGAGTGCTGGGGGCGGGAAGAGACACCAGCTGCGCTGTGGTCTTCAATGCGCTGTGGATGCTGGGTCTCGCAGTCCCGTCCCGGTCCCCGCAGGTGGAAATCCCTCGTAGATTGCTCCAGGAACGGAGCACCTCCGGTGGCAGCAGACGGCAAAACAGGCAAGTGGCAGGCAGCTGACGGCTAAGCAAACGGCACCCGGTGAGCAGGGTCCGCGAGCCGCTTTATGCCTGTGGGAGTGCTGGGGGCGGGAAGAGACACCAGCTGCGCTGTGGTCTTCAATGCGCTGTGGATGCTGGGTCTCGCAGTCCCGTCCCGGTCCCCGCAGGCGGAAATCCCTCGTAGATTGCTCCAGGAACGGAGCACCTCCGGTGGCAGCAGACGGCAAAACAGGCAAGTGGCAGGCAGCTGACGGCTAAGCAAACGGCACCCGGTGAGCAGGGTCCGCGAGCCGCTTTATGCCTGCGGGATTGCTGGGGGCGGGAAGAGACACCAGCTGCGCTGTGGTCTTCAATGCGCTGTGGATGCTGGGTCTCGCAGTCCCGTCCCGGTCCCCGCAGGCGGAAATCCCTCGTAGATTGCTCCAGGAACGGAGCACCTCCGGTGGCAGCAGACGGCAAAACAGGCAAGTGGCAGGCAGCTGACGGCTAAGCAAACGGCACCCGGTGAGCAGGGTCCGCGAGCCGCTTTATGCCTGCGGGAGTGCTGGGGGCGGGAAGAGACACCAGCTGCGCTGTGGTCTTCAATGCGCTGTGGATGCTGGGTCTCGCAGTCCCGTCCCGGTCCCCGCAGGCGGAAATCCCTCGTAGATTGCTCCAGGAACGGAGCACCTCCGGTGGCAGCAGACGGCAAAACAGGCAAGTGGCAGGCAGCTGACGGCTAAGCAAACGGCACCCGGTGAGCAGGGTCCGCGAGCCGCTTTATGCCTGCGGGAGTGCTGGGGGCGGGAAGAGACACCAGCAGCGCTGTGGTCTTCAATGCGCTGTGGATGCTGGGTCTCGCAGTCCCGTCCCGGTCCCCGCAGGCGGAAATCCCTCGTAGATTGCTCCAGGAACGGAGCACCTCCGGTGGCAGCAGACGGCAAAACAGGCAAGTGGCAGGCAGCTGACGGCTAAGCAAACGGCACCCCAGTCCAGTGTAAAGAAGTGCGAATCTCAGAAACCTTCTTGTGGCAAATCCGTAATCACACGAACTGTAACAGCTCAAGGTGTATCTATATGATCACATGCCCATGTGGGAAAAACTACATAGGGATGACTATGAGACAAATCAAAGTGAGAATAATGGAGCACAAAAGCAACATCAGGTGCTCCAAAACACATACCAAACTGTATGAGCATTACTGCCAAAATAATCATTCCGCAGATAGTCTCACATGGTTGGTTTTGGAATCCCATCCTACTATTTCCAAACAAGCTCTATTTAGGATAGAGCAAAGATGGGTCCACCGTCTCCAATTGGACTCCCTGGGGTTGAATGACTCAGTTCCATGGGCCTCCCTAAGTATGTAACCCAACTGACCTTATCTTGAAGCTTCTGTTATCTCCCTTGGATAACACACTGTTTGAGAAAATCCCCGCTGTACTTTTCCAGCCATTGCACATACTGCGGAAATACATCCTGTCAGTATACATGAATTATATGTTTACTTTTAATCTTGCCGGGTGTTGAGTCTCCTCCTTCCCCCTCGAATACCCCTCTGTTGTATGTGTCCCCATTGCACCCAATCTGTATCCATACCAATCACTCTCTACCTTTGGATAAATAACTGCTTGGGGATAAACATACACCCTCGTAGAAAATCCGACTCTCATTGAAGTCCCTACTCGGGAACCACTCCAAGCCACCGATCGCTTCCTTCCAATATGGCCACCGCAACAACAGGTTAATCCAATACTGAGCATGCTGAACCACTGCGCATGCGTGAGTGTGACCACCGGGGCTGTACACAGGCGGCGGGACGCAATTACGTATGCGGAAGCTGGATACTTTTTTACAGTCTTGTGCTACTCTACTTCTTGTTAGTGAGATCATCATTTACTACCAGAAAGCAACATTTTGTATTTGCAACTCGATTTGCTAATGACTGGATCACTAAAAACGATTCCTAAAATTGCAAATGCAACTCATACCGAATTGGTAAAGGGCAGGCAAATACATTTGCGCATACCAATTACTAATTGTGAATCAGTAAGTATTGCAAATCAAGAATCAATATTGATTTGCTTTTAACAATCGGCCCAACATGCTGGCAGAGGTTCTCCCACCCTCTTTATATATTATTCTGAAGAACCTCTGTTAACCTTGATGGAGGTTTATCCATCAGACAAGCGGTCAGCTGTGTGAATTTGTCTACTGTTGGACTATACTCTGTCAGCGTTGCAGTGGCAGTTTACTGACCACTAGATTTATATGTACCTATCATATCAGCAGGGTTGCAGGGGTGTTTCAAAGGAGTAATTATGTATCAGACCTGATGTACTTTGACATTTTCCATGTGTCTCAATGACAGATGAGTATTTCACGCACTCCTGAGCTTAAATTCTAAATTGATCACACCTGGAGACCACAATATACAAAAGACCCTTCCTAAACAACAATACTTTGCCTTTCACATTTTGAAGCAGGTAGATATAGAGGATGTTTGGGCATTACCTTTAAAATCTTTCAATATCCTTCTTTATCTTTGCTTGTGGTTATTTTTGGTTTTGTTTTTGTTTTTTTCTCACCTAAAAGGAACCTTAATTTTTAAAAACAATTAACAGTAGTGGTTGATGAGATTATTAGGACAGAACCACCATTGTTTGGTGTCCTTGTTCAGAATATCATCATTACACTGAAGAGGCAAAAAATGAAATACAATTGTCTCAAAAGTGAATGCAGTAGCTAACACCAGGCATTCACAGGGGAAATTATAAAGCGATTGAATGATTTGTGGGTTAAAGAGCGCTCCCAAACATCAAAAGCTAACCTAAAGACCCAGAAGATAGGTGGTGGTTTACCCAGTTCTATCAACCTCTTTCCCTGTGAGGAGAAGGTCTATGAAAGTGTGCACACTGAAGGCTTTGCAGAAATCCCATCTGTAGTGGAGACCTGTAAGTAAATTCAATGTAATCAGGCAAACCTTTTTTATCCTATTTATATTAAGTAAGTAAGTAAGTAATTCTTTATTGTTTGGTTAGTTAAAACCCTTACAATATATAATATTCCACAATATTTAAAACAAGCTTTTAGTGCTACAATAAAAAAAGAAAAAAAAGTTTAACATCTGTGTGGCCGAGAATCTGTCGTAAATTTCAGTAAATTTGTTCGGAGCACAAGATTGTCTTTAATAACAGAGTTCTTAAGTCAAAATGGAAGTCGGGCCTATGACAATAGGCCTCGTTTTTTCACAAAACTATCCAGAAATTTAACTTATCTACAAATCAGTTGTGGATCCGCTGTGCATAAAATTTGGACTATCGCAGTCCGGCAGGTGCGTACTCCTTGCTCATTGAGCTTATCCCTTAGCCAATGCCGCCGACCTTGATACATGGCTGGGCAAATGCAGACTATATGAATAATGTCTTGTTTGCCTGCACCACAAAGGTCGCATTCTGTTGTTTCTTGTGGTCTCCATTTTGGCTGGTCCAATCTTGTGGGGAGATTGCCCAGCCTTAAATGGAGAAATGTACGTTTGATGAACAACGAGAATGCAATGTCTAGGTAAGCTGCTGGTGTGGACTTTATGTACGATTTGATAGTCATCCAAGCATGGGTTCGGGCTCTGAAAGTTATTTTGTCATTGAGGAACGAATGTTTCTTAGCGATCCTCTTAACCACCTGATTAAATGAAGAAACCGGCAATTTTGTTTCCCACAATGTTCCCAGCTTAGTTGAATCTAGTGAGAGTTTTAGGTACTTTGCATACTCGGAGTTCGGCCTTGTGTGGATTGCTTCCCACAATGCCCCATTTGTTTTGTTCTCCTTATTCCTCCAAATGTTGTACCAGAATGAATTTGATGGCCCCATATGTTTTCAGTATTACTTGGGATTGTAATCCGAATTCAAGTCTTACTTGCGCTGGTGAAGAACTGTTCGGTAAGAAAAAAACCCGTTTATAGACTTTGGTTTGTATTTTGTCTACGAGAGTTGTGCTTTTCCCATGGTGTAGTACACTCCCGTATGCTATTGTGGGTAATAATTTTGCTTTCATTGCGGTTAGCAAGGGGGAGACAAGAGGACCTTTTAACTCAGTCGCCAAGCTAGTGAAGGCATGCAGTAAGGTGGACCCCTTTTTTTCCATGTCCTTAAAGTGCACTTGGAAGTTAAGGCACTTGTCTAGATGTACTCCCAAGTATTTATAGATATTTACTGCTTCCAGCTGGTCATTGTTTATTCGGAAGGTTGGTGGAGTTTTGTGTCGTCAAGTTATGAGCATTATCTTTGTTTTCCTGATGTTTATTGTTAGCAAGTTCTTTTTTGTGTAATCGGACATGTCATGCAACAGGCGTGGAAGGCCAATTCTTGTCTGGCTCAGTAATACCACATCATCCGCATACTATAAATGCGTTACACGGATATTACCTAACCAGGGAGGATGTGCATTGACCTTGTCTAAGCTTTCTGTCAGTTCGCCCATAAATAGATTAAATAAGTGCGGGGCCAAGACACAGCCTTGCTTTAGGCCATCAACAGTATTGATCTTCCGGGTCAAACGATGCCCATTGTCGATTTATTTTTACCTGCATCCAGGTGTCAGTGTACAGGTCAATGATGGGCAAAAGAATTGAGTTCGGTAGGCCCTGATGTTTTAGTTTTGCCCATAGCATTTGCCTGTTAACGCGGTCAAAGGCCGCCTTAAGGTCCACAAAACAGGTGTAAAGCTCCTGGCAGTTCTGTAGGCTTTTCTCTGCGATCAGGCAAAGGGCCATAGCATTCGTCATTGTTCCCATGCCACGGCGAAACCCAGTCTGATTCAGTGGTATTTTGTTATTCTTTTCTGACCATTGAGCCAGGTCTGCTAATATCATTGATGCATAGTATTTAGCTTCGGCATCAATGAGGGCGATCAGACGGTAGTTATTTGGGTCTTTACGGTCTCCGCCTTTGTAGATTGGGGTTATGATCACCCCCCTCCAGCTCTCTGGGATACCACCCGTGTTGCTTACTGTTCGGAACAATGAGTTGAATTTGCTAGTCCAATACTGTGGGTCCTCCTTATAAATAGCTTGCAGAACGCCGTTTGGACCTGGGGCGCTGTCTTGCCTACTTTTCTTAATTATTTTTAATATGCATTGTTCATCATCTTGCCTGGAGTATGGTACCATGCTTTCTTGGACTTTTATCCTATTCCCTTGATGGACTTGGGCGATGTCTGCCCGCTCTGAATTGTCTGTTACTTTGCTTGCCAAAGTTGTTGTTGTGTTCAAATTATTTGTTGAAAATATGTCAGTTATGTGTTGGGTCCATTCCGATTCAGTTATGCAGGTCATACTTATTGGTTGAGCTGTCCGATTTACGGAGTTAACTTGTAACCAAAAGGCCCTTGAGTCCGCTCTCGTGCAGTAGTTTAGACCAGATCTCATTTACAAGGTTTTGTTTTTCAGTCCATATTAATTTCTTATATTGTTTCCTGGCCTTGCGTACTGCTTCCCAGACGCTGGAATTTTGGGTTTGATCATGTACTCGATGCGTTAGTTTTTTCAAGTGTCTCCTTAATGTTAGTGCTGATCTATTGAATCTGATGTTGAATTTGAGAGGAGTTCTTGTTTTGTTATTTGAATTGGTCCTCGGCAGTTGCTTCAAATAATTACTCCAAATTTCTGGGCACAGAACGTTCTCTGTAAGGTGCGCTTGTAGTAAGTTCTTAGCATCATTAGCTATTTGGGGGAGGGATTCGCTCGTCTACTTAAGCCGCTTCAGGTTAATGGTTGTGATATTGCCTGGTAACATGGTGCGTGTTTAGTTATGTCCATCCTAATCTCAAAGTGTTGCATTGAGTGGTCGCTGTCCAAGGAACAGATTATGTGGTCTTGACCTTGCCTTAGTAGGGGGTAATGTGACTAATGTGTAGTCCAGGATGGAGCTTGCGTTGTGGCCTGTATAGGTCATGGAGGGAGGGTTGTCTTGGTTGGATCTTCCATTTAATAACCTTAGGCCAAGATTTTCAAGATCCCACATGAACTGTTTGCCCTCCTTATCGCTCTTCCTAACCTGCGGCAAGACATTCCAAATTTTGTTTGCTGTGTTAATGTTAACTTCATCTTCTGGTTCTTGTAGAAGATTAGAGTTAAAATCACCAGTGAGAATTATCTCCCAGTTAGGATGTTCCAAACGCATATTTGAGACCACTGTGATAATGCGTTGGAAGAGTGCTTTTTGAGGGTTATTTTGGATTGGCATATGTATTTATTAAAATTAAAGTTCTGGTTATGGCCTTTATTGTGCTTTCCAATTTTAGAATTTGCATGTCCGCCGTCGTTGTAGCCAGTTGTGATACTTTGATCTTTAAGGATGTTCAAATATAGACGGAGAGGCCCCCACTTGCTCGCCCAAAGCGTTGTAGGCGGGTCGCACTTACATGATAACATAAAAGGCCTAGTATGTCAATTGGTTCAGTTAGCCACGTTTCCTGTAGGGCTATTATTGCATATGGGTCCCAGGTGGGAGCTTTGCCGTTTTTATTTATGTCTTTTGCGCCCGCAATGTTCCAAGAGAGAATTTTTATGACATGTCTTTCGGCGTTAGTTGACTTACGGGAGGTTCAATTTGGGGATGACGATTGCAGCCATAGGTGCTCATACTCAGCTGCTTCGGCTCCCCTAGCACCTTGAAGGACCGAGCGCGTTGGTCGTTTCATCCGGACTTGATTTGCACTCTTGTTGTGCCTTCTTAGGAGCGGGGACGGGTATGCTGCCTTAGCCACTTCCTTCAAGAGGATTCCCCATTCCTTAAATTTGGCCATCTCAGAGAGGATGTGGGCCAGTATTCCTGCCTCCCTCCATGTTGTGACTGTGCATTCTTTTTTCACCTCATCGTTCATTGTTATAAACTCAACCGACAGAAGATCTGCTGAAGTGAGATGGCCAAGGCTCCTATTTATAGTTGTCTTTATAAAGATGGTGTGTTGCAATAAAAATATATTTATTGTATGACCTACATCAAATGTTAGGTTTCATTTTAACATAGAGGCCAACATTATTTATCAATAAAGTGTATTAATGTAGATATCATCTCTCCATGTTCATGATATAATGTGTCCTGATTCCATCAGAAGCGGTCGCTCCCCACGGCCCCTGGTCTCTCCTGGGTATCGTTGTGCTGCTCACATTGCTTTGCTGTATTTAAATTGATCTGGTGCCTGCACTGCTCGCATTGCCTCTTTAGTTATATTTGCCATTGTGTAAATTTCCCGCTTTGTTGTAATTTGACAGCTTTACCTTTAAGAGTGTGTAGCCAGTTTATAGCGTAGCGCTCGCATTGACTGATAGATTTAAATTCATACCGCCTGATTGTGCCAGTGCCTCTGCCCACAACGTAACTCCTATCTGTGCCCCAACCTGTTCCGGGTTCGCTTTTGCTGCCATTTTGTTGTTGTTGTGCCTCGGAGCCTGTCCTCTCCACCCCGCTCCCGCCTCCCAGCTGCTCCTCCCTCCCACTGACTGCCAAGGCTCGCCCCGTCCTGTGAAGCGCTGTGACCGTCCTGATTCCATCAGAAGCGGTCGCTCCCCACTGCCCCTGGTCTCTCCTGGGTATCATTGTGCTGCTCACATTGCTTTGCTGCATTTAAATTGATCTGGTGCCTGCACTGCTCGCATTGCCTCTTTAGGTATATTTGCCATTGTGTAAATTGCCCGCTTTGTTGTAATTTGACCACTTTACCTTTAAGAGGGTGTATCCAGTTTATAGCGTAGCGCTCGCATTGACTGATAGATTTTAATTCATACCGCCTGATTGTGCCAGTGCCTCTGCCCACAGCGTAACTCCTATCTGTGCCCCAACCTGTTCCGGTTTCGCTTTTGCTGCCATTTTGTTGTTGTTGTGCCTCGGAGCCCGTCCTCTCCACCCCGCTCCAGCCTCCCAGCTGCTCCTCCCTCCCACTGACTGCCAAGGCTCGCCCCGTCCTGTGAAGCGCTGTGACGTCCTGATTCCATCAGAAGCGGTCGCTCCCCACGGCCCCTGGTCTCTCCTGGGTATCGTTGTGCTGCTCACATTGCTTTGCTGCATTTAAATTGATCTGGTGCCTGCACTGCTCGCATTGCCTCTTTAGTTATATTTGCCATTGTGTAAATTGCCCGCTTTGTTGTAATTTGACCGCTTTACCTTTAAGAGTGTGTAGCCAGTTTATAGCGTAGCACTCGCATTGACTGATAGATTTTAATTCATACCGCCTGATTGTGCCATTGCCTCTGCCCACAGCGTAACTCCTATTTGTGCCCCAACCTGTTCCGGTTTCGTTTTTGCTGCCATTTTGTTGTTGTTGTGCCTCGGAGCCCGTCCTCTCCACCCCGCTCCTGCCTCCCAGCTGCTCCTTCCTCCCACTGACTGCCAAGGCTCGCCCCGTCCTGTGAAGCACTGTGACCGTCCTGATTCCATCAGAAGCGGTCGCTCCCCAAGGCCCCTGGTCTCTCCTGGGTATCGTTGTGCTGCTCACATTGCTTTGCTGCATTTAAATTGATCTGGTGCCTGCACTGCTCGCATTGCCTCTTTAGTTATATTTGCCATTGTGTAATTTGCCCGCTTTGTTGTAATTTGACCACTTTACCTTTAAGAGTGTGTAGCCAGTTTATAGCGTAGCGCTCGCATTGACTGATAGATTTTAATTCATACCGCCTGATTGTGCCAGTGCCTCTGCCCACAGTGTAACTCCTATCTGTGCCCCAACCTGTTCCGGTTTCGCTTTTGCTGCCATTTTGATGTTGTTGTGCCTCAGAGCCCGTCCTCTCCACCCCGCTCCCGCCTCCCAGCTGCTCCTCCCTCGCTCCGCCCCCCCTCCACTATCCACTTATGACAGATGCATCTGCGCGCAGCATCCACGTGAGGCGGTCGCGCCCCATGCGCGCCGAAGGTGCGCCAAAGGTAAGCCCGTCTACGCCCGTCCGCGCCTGTACTAGCCAATACTTGGATCGGTACACATATTCTCTCACCATGGAGGGTATACCAGGTCTAAGTTTCGATGAAGAGACATTAGAAGAGGCACTTAGATTGGCTCCCTCACTCTTTGGAATGGGTGGGGCCTCTACCTCAAGTTCTGCTAATGAGGATTGGACTACGGTTACCTCGCTTAAAAAAGAATGGCTAAGGATTACTGTACACGGGGCAATGATGACAGAGTATCTTAGGGCCAAGATTGCCCCCCAGGGATTAATAGTAAACATCATGCCAAGGTTGTTCCTTGAAGATGGTCAATTCAAAATTGACTGGTGTCATATTTCTTGGAAGTGTACAAAAGACCTTCTGTTTCTGATTGTCAAAACGGCCAAAAGATTAGCTGACGCTCTTCTAGTTAAGATCGCAGCAATCGAAACATCGCTTCAAAGCACAATGAAGAAAACTCCGTTCACAGCTAAACTGACGGAGATTAACCAGGAAATTACTGACAACCAAGATTTTCTGATACAACAAAAAATGACAAAATTGCAAAAGGACATAGCCAAATTCGACAAGGAGAAGGTTTATCCTTACCTCAAGGAGGGTTACACCAATAGTAAGAACAGCTACTCTGCTGATGAGAGCTCGGGTAATGACAGTCGGAGGGGTTCCTCTGGAAGTGATTCCAGTGATGGCTATCCGCCCAACAATAGGGGCAATCAACGCCGCCCCAGATGGAACAAAATGCCAAACAATGGCCAAATGTATCAAGGTCATCTACAGATGCCACCTCGTTGGCAATACCCCTTCTATCCTCAGGGCCCTCCACAATTCTATCCAGTTAACCCACCTTTTTTAGGCAGAGGTTGGGGCAGAGGAAGAGGGCGCAAGCGAGGAGGACAAAAAACTGTCCAATGGCAAGACCAACCGACTGCACAGACAGCGGTAGAGACCAGGAGCACAACCAGAGGCAGGAAAGTCTAATAGTGAATCTATCCAGTAGAACATTGAACAGACTGGAGACAGAAATCCTTGAGAAGGGATTAGGCTTTGTTCCCACTCCCTCACCAGATAGCTTCACAGAAATGTGCGAAGTGAAACAACTTTTCAAGAAGGTTCGCCTTCGCTCCTTCTTCGCAGACACACCTGACCAAGACAGAACGGATACAGGGCTACGTAAACCTTCTACCTTCACCCCTTCTGACTCGATGGTACCCCCTGAGATAATAGCCTTTGAGAGGGCAGTGCTCAGGAGCATCGAGAACAAACCAACCATCAACTCGTACCAAAACCTCAGCAATGCTCAGAAATTGGCTGTCCAAACACTGGGTAATGACACCAGCATAGTGATTAAACAGGCCGATAAAGGTGGGGCTACTGTTATCCAGAACAGTATCGACTATGATATTGAATGCAAACGCCAACTGTCTAATACCACCTACTACAGACCACTCATGACAGACCCCACTAAACGACTTAGCAACACAATTGCAAGTCTCGTTTTAGAGGGCGAGACAAATGAGTGGATCTCAAAGAACGAAGCAGCATTCCTAGTCACCACAGACCCTGTCATTCCGTACTTTTACACCCTCCCGAAAATTCACAAAGGGACATCACCAGTACCCGGGAGGCCTATTGTCTCTGGCATTGGCTCAGTGCTTGAGCCACTGTCAAAATTTTGTGACTATTTTCTCCAACCAGTGGTAAGAAAAATACCATCCTTCTTACAAGACACCAGGGATGTCCTCCGCCTCATCGAATCCATCGATTGGAGGGAAAACGTTGACCTCCTCCTCACCATGGATGTTGAGGCTTTGTATACCAACATTCCTCAGCAGGCCACATTGGAGGCAGTAGAATCCACCTTGCTCTTGGAGGAATGGTCATCTCCTACTCCAGTTTCGTTCATAATGGCATGTGCTTCCCTGGCATTGACTGAAAATTTCTTTCAATATGGATCCCAATTATACCACCAGATCCAGGGGACTTCCATGGGTTCAACTTTTGCCCCAAGCCTGGCATGTATTTATATGGCAACTTTTGAGGAAAACAATATTAGGTCAGCAACCAACCCCTACCTCGCCAATGTCACCCTGTGGCGTAGGTATATTGACGACATCCTCATCCTCTGGAAAGGGGACCGTATAACTTGTGAGGCTTTTTGTACCTGGATAAATCTCCAAAACCCTTATCTCAAGTTTACGGGTACCATCTCTGAAACCACCATCCCTTTTCTGGACCTCTGTATTAATCTCAACCCTACTGGACTCAGTACAACCCTCTATCGCAAAAACACCGATAGAAATAGTCTCTTATTGTACAATAGCCATCACCCCAAAGCCCTGAGGGACAATCTCCCCTTTGGGCAATTCCTCAGGGTCAGGAGGAACTGCACAGAAAGAACTGAGTTCCAAAGGGAAGCAACCCTACTCCAACATAAACTGCAGGACAGAGGTTACCCCACCAGATTGCTAAACCAGTCACAAAAAAGAGCACTTAACAACCCACAGGAGAACTTATTGGAACAACGAATTAAACCCACAGATGATCAGATAACATGTGTCACCTGTTTCACTCCAAATTCGTCCTTCCTGAAAAAAACTATAAATAAACACTGGCCCATAGTGAATTCTGGTGGACTAGAAATTCCCAGTCCCAGATTTGCCTTTAAAAGAACAGCTAACCTCAAGGATGCCTTAATACACACACGTCCTAAGAAAAACACGACTGGAAATCAGAGAACACTGTGGAACCTACCTCCAGTGGTGGGACACTTCCCCTCTGGTGGCTGTGACGTTTGTCCACAGACAGTGCAGTGTAAAGAAGTGCGAATCTCAGAAACCTTCTTGTGGCAAATCCGTAACCACACGAACTGTAACAGCTCAAGGTGTATCTATATGATCACATGCCCATGTGGGAAAAACTACATAGGGATGACTATGAGACAAATCAAAGTGAGAATAATGGAGCACAAAAGCAACATCAGGTGCTCCAAAACACATACCAAACTGTATGAGCATTACTGCCAAAATAATCATTCCGCAGATAGTCTCACATGGTTGGTTTTGGAATCCCATCCTACTATTTCCAAACAAGCTCTATTTAGGATAGAGCAAAGATGGGTCCACCGTCTCCAATTGGACTCCCTGGGGTTGAATGACTCAGTTCCATGGGCCTCCCTAAGTATGTAACCCAACTGACCTTATCTTGAAGCTTCTGTTATCTCCCTTGGATAACACACTGTTTGAGAAAATCCCCGCTGTACTTTTCCAGCCATTGCACATACTGTAGAAATACATCCTGTCAGTATACATGAATTATATGTTTACTTTTAATCTTGCCGGGTGTTGAGTCTCCTCCTTCCCCCTCGAATACCCCTCTGTTGTATGAGTCCCCATTGCACCCAATCTGTATCCATACCAATCACTCTCTACCTTTGGATAGATAACTGCTTGGGGATAAACAAACACCCTCGCAGAAAATCCGACTCTCATTGAAGTCCCTACTCGGGAACCACTCTAAGCCACCGATCGCTCCCTTCCAATATGGCCACCGCAACAACCAGTTGATCCAATACTGAGCATGCTGAACCACTGCGCATGCGTGAGTGTGACCACCGGGGCTGTACACAGGCGGCGGGACGCAATTACGTATGCGGAAGCTGGATACTTAACCCACGGTCTCTGAACATTGGCCGTTACCAGCTGCTCCGCGTCTTGTCCTAGACGCCGCTCGTTTGGTAGGTGCACCGGCCAGGACCGGATGCTAACATAGGTAAGACATACCTCTTGTCCTCTACGAGATCCTTGAACCGGATATGCGGTGAGTCTTGACCACTTGCTCTCTCGGTTCCGTGGGGGGTCGGGTCTCTTGTGTAGCCCGTCGCGACCGAGCCGCAGTATTTCCTGTAGACCTGTGCGATGGCCGTTTGGGTTTGTGCGCTGTACGGGGCTGCCTCGCGGCTCCTCGTTGCGCTTCCTTGACGCTGTTGTCTTGGGACGCGACTCGGTTGCTGCGGGTGCCTGGTGCGGCGCGCACTCTACCCCAAAAGCCACTCTGTCAGACCTGCCCATACTGAGCCAGGGATTCAGAAAAGGGGGTGGTGATGAACAGAGTGTCTGAATTAAGCAGACCACTCTTACCCAGTCCAAAGATCAGGGCTTGATCCATCACCGTTATTTATCTCACTGCACCATCCCAGCTCAGAACCTGGCTATATGCAAATCAGTCTGTCCCTGGCCCAGTGCATCATGGGAACAGGGCAGACTAAACTACCAAGCCAATTCTTCACCAGAAAGGAGACAAGCTACCGGGGACCGGTTTCTGGCATTTCAGCCGTCTTCGGCCCGGCTTGCTTGAATCCTGATGGTGCAGTGAGAAAGGGACTCATGTCTGAGTATACCCTGCCACACCTATAGTGGCCAAAAACGATTCAGAAAAGGGGGTGGTGATGAACAGAGTGTCTGAATTAAGCAGACCACCCCCTTTTCTGAATCGTTTTGTCCACCATAAGAGTGGAAGGGTATACTCAGATGTGAGTCCCTTGCTCACTGCAACATCAGGATTCAAGCAAGCCGGGCCGAAGACGGCTGAAATGCCAGAAACCGGTCCCCAGAAGCTTGTTTCCTTCCCAGTATAAGAATTGGCTTGGTAGTTTGGTCTGCCCTGTTCCCATGATGCACTGGGCCAGGGACAGACTAATTAGCATGTAGCCAGGTTCTGAGCTGGGATGGTGCAGTGAGCTAAAAAACGGTGATGGATCAAGCCCTGATCTTTGGACTGGGTAGGACTTTTCTGCTTAATTCAGATACTCTGTCCATCACCACCCCCTTTTCAGAATCGTTTTGTCCACCATAAGAGTGGAAGGGTATACTCAGATGTGAGTCCCTTGCTCACTGCACCATCAGGATTCAAGCAAGCCGGGCCGAAGACGGCTGAAATGCCAGAAACCGGTCCCCGGAAGCTTGTTTCCTTCCCAGTATAAGAATTGGCTTGGTAGTTTGGTCTGCCCTGTTCCCATGATGCACTGGGCCAGGGACAGACTAATTTGCATGTAGCCAGGTTCTGAGCTGGGATGGTGCAGTGAGCTAGAAAACGGTGATGGATCAAGCCCTGATCTTTGGACTGGGTAGGAGTTTTCTGCTTAATTCAGATACTCTGTCCATCACCACCCCCTTTTCTGAATCGTTTTGTCCACCATAAGAGTGGAAGGGTATACTCAGATGTGAGTCCCTTGCTCACTGCACCATCAGGATTCAAGCAAGCCGGGCCGAAGACGGCTGAAATGCCAGAAACCGGTCCGCGGAAGCTTGTTTCCTTCCCAGTATAAGAATTGGCTTGGTAGTTTGGTCTGCCCTGTTCCCATGATGCACTGGGCCAGGGACAGACTATTTTGCATGTAGCCAGGTTCTGAGCTGGGATGGTGCAGTGAGCTAAAAAACTGTGATGGATCAAGCCCTGATCTTTGGACTGGGTAGGAGTTTTCTGCTTAATTCAGATACTCTGTCCATCACCACCCCCTTTTCTGAATCGTTTTGTCCACCATAAGAGTGGAAGGGTATACTCAGATGTGAGTCCCTTGCTCACTGCACCATCAGGATTCAAGCAAGCTGGGCCGAAGATGGCTGAAATGCCAGAAACCGGTCCCCGGAAGCTTGTTTCCTTCCCAGTATAAGAATTGGCTTGGTAGTTTGGTCTGCCCTGTTCCCATGATGCACTGGGCCAGGGACAGACTAATTTGCATGTAGCCAGGTTCTGAGCTGGGATGGGCCAGTGAGCTAAAAAACGGTGATGGATCAAGTCCTGATCTTTGGACTGGGTAGGAGTTTTCTGCTTAATTCAGATACTCTGTCCATCACCACCCCCTTTTCTGATTCGTTTTGTCCACCATAAGAGTGGAAGGGTATACTCAGATGTGAGTCCCTTGCTCACTGCACCATCAGGATTCAAGCAAGCCGGGCCAAAGACGGCTGAAATGCCAGAAACCGGTCCCCGGAAGCTTGTTTCCTTCCCAGTATAAGAATTGGCTTGGTAGTTTGGTCTGCCCTGTTCCCATGATGCACTGGGCCAGGGACAGACTAATTTGCATGTAGCCCGGTTCTGAGCTGGGATGGTGCAGTAAGCTAGAAAACGGTGATGGATCAAGCCCTGATCTTTGGACTGGGTAGGAGTTTTCTGCTTAATTCAGATACTCTGTCCATCACCACCCCCTTTTCTGAATCGTTTTGTCCACCATAAGAGTGGAAGGGTATACTCAGATGTGAGTCCCTTTCTGACTGCACCATCAGGATTCAAGTAAGCCGGGCCGAAGACGGCTGAAATGCCAGAAACCGGTCCCCGGAAGCTTGTTTCCTTCCCAGTATAAGAATTGGCTTGGTAGTTTGGTCTGCCCTGTTCCCATGATGCACTGGGCCAGGGACAGACTAATTTGCATGTAGCCAGGTTCTGAGCTGGGATGGTGCAGTGAGCTAAAAAACGGTGATGGATCAAGCCCTGATCTTTGGACTGGGTAGGAGTTTTCTGCTTAATTCAGATACTCTGTCCATCACCACCCCCTTTTCTGAATCGTTTTGTCCACCATAAGAGTGGAAGGGTATACTCAGATGTGAGTCCCTTGCTCACTGCACCATCAGGATTCAAGCAAGCCGGGCCGAAGACGGCTGAAATGCCAGAAACTGGTCCCTGGAAGCTTGTTTCCTTCCCAGTATAAGAATTGGCTTGGTAGTTTGGTCTGCCCTGTTCCCATGATGCACTGGGCCAGGGACAGACTAATTTGCATGTAGCCAGGTTCTGAGCTGGGATGGTGCAGTGAGCTAAAAAACGGTGATGGATCAAGCCCTGATCTTTGGACTGGGTAGGAGTTTTCTGCTTAATTCAGATACTCTGTCCATCACCACCCCCTTTTCTGAATCGTTTTGTCCACCATAAGAGTGGAAGGGTATACTCAGATGTGAGTCCCTTGCTCACTGCAACATCAGGATTCAAGCAAGCCGGGCCGAAGACGGCTGAAATGCCAGAAACCGGTCCCCGGAAGCTTGTTTCCTTCCCAGTATAAGAATTGGCTTGGTAGTTTGGTCTGCCCTGTTCCCATGATGCACTGGGCCAGGGACAGACTAATTTGCATGTAGCCAGGTTCTGAGCTGGGATGGTGCAGTGAGCTAAAAAACGGTGATGGATCAAGCCCTGATCTTTGGACTGGGTAGGAGTTTTCTGCTTAATTCAGATACTCTGTCCATCACCACCCCCTTTTCTGAATCGTTTTGTCCACCATAAGAGTGGAAGGGTGTACTCAGATGTGAGTCCCTTGCTCACTGCACCATCAGGATTCAAGCAAGCCGGGCCGAAGACGGCTGAAATGCCAGAAACCGGTCCCCGGACGCTTGTTTCCTTCTTCCCAGTATAAGAATTGGCTTGGTTTTTTGGTCTGCCCTGTTCTCATGATGCACTGGGCCAGGGACAGACTAATTTGCATGTAGCCAGGTTCTGAGCTGGGATGGTGCAGTGAGCTAAAAAACGGTGATGGATCAAGCCCTGATCTTCGGACTGGGTAGGAGTTTTCTGCTTAATTAAGATACTCTGTCCATCACCACCCCCTTTTCTGAATCGTTTTGTCCACCATAAGAGTGGAAGGGTATACTCAGATGTGAGTCCCTTGCTCACTGCAACATCAGGATTCAAGCAAGCCGGGCCGAAGACGGCTGAAATGCCAGAAACCGGTCCCCGGAAGCTTGTTTCCTTCCCAGTATAAGAATTGGCTTGGTAGTTTGGTCTGCCCTGTTCCCATGATGCACTGGGCCAGGGACAGACTAATTTGCATGTAGCCAGGTTCTGAGCTGGGATGGTGCAGTGAGCTAAAAAACGGTGATGGATCAAGCCCTGATCTTTGGACTGGGTAGGAGTTTTCTGCTTAATTCAGATACTCTGTCCATCACCACCCCCTTTTCTGAATCGTTTTGTCCACCATAAGAGTGGAAGGGTATACTCAGATGTGAGTCCCTTGCTCACTGCACCATCAGGATTCAAGCAAGCCGGGCCGAAGACGGCTGAAATGCCAGAAACCGGTCCCCGGAAGCTTGTTTCCTTCCCAGTATAAGAATTGGCTTGGTAGTTTGGTCTGCCCTGTTCCCATGATGCACTGGGCCAGGGACAGACTAATTTGCATGTAGCCAGGTTCTGAGCTGGGATGGTGCAGTGAGCTAAAAAACGGTGATGGATCAAGCCCTGATCTTCGGACTGGGTAGGAGTTTTCTGCTTAATTAAGATACTCTGTCCATCACCACCCCCTTTTCTGAATCGTTTTGTCCACCATAAGAGTGGAAGGGTATACTCAGATGTGAGTCCCTTGCTCACTGCACCATCAGGATTCAAGCAAGCCGGGCCAAAGACGGCTGAAATGCCAGAAACCGGTCCCCGGAAGCTTGTTTCCTTCCCAGTATAAGAATTGGCTTGGTAGTTTGGTCTGCCCTGTTCCCATGATGCACTGGGCCAGGGACAGACTAATTTGCATGTAGCCCGGTTCTGAGCTGGGATGGTGCAGTAAGCTAGAAAACGGTGATGGATCAAGCCCTGATCTTTGGACTGGGTAGGAGTTTTCTGCTTAATTCAGATACTCTGTCCATCACCACCCCCTTTTCTGAATCGTTTTGTCCACCATAAGAGTGGAAGGGTATACTCAGATGTGAGTCCCTTTCTGACTGCACCATCAGGATTCAAGTAAGCCGGGCCGAAGACGGCTGAAATGCCAGAAACCGGTCCCCGGAAGCTTGTTTCCTTCCCAGTATAAGAATTGGCTTGGTAGTTTGGTCTGCCCTGTTCCCATGATGCACTGGGCCAGGGACAGACTAATTTGCATGTAGCCAGGTTCTGAGCTGGGATGGTGCAGTGAGCTAAAAAACGGTGATGGATCAAGCCCTGATCTTTGGACTGGGTAGGAGTTTTCTGCTTAATTCAGATACTCTGTCCATCACCACCCCCTTTTCTGAATCGTTTTGTCCACCATAAGAGTGGAAGGGTATACTCAGATGTGAGTCCCTTGCTCACTGCACCATCAGGATTCAAGCAAGCCGGGCCGAAGACGGCTGAAATGCCAGAAACTGGTCCCCGGAAGCTTGTTTCCTTCCCAGTATAAGAATTGGCTTGGTAGTTTGGTCTGCCCTGTTCCCATGATGCACTGGGCCAGGGACAGACTAATTTGCATGTAGCCAGGTTCTGAGCTGGGATGGTGCAGTGAGCTAAAAAACGGTGATGGATCAAGCCCTGATCTTTGGACTGGGTAGGAGTTTTCTGCTTAATTCAGATACTCTGTCCATCACCACCCCCTTTTCTGAATCGTTTTGTCCACCATAAGAGTGGAAGGGTATACTCAGATGTGAGTCCCTTGCTCACTGCAACATCAGGATTCAAGCAAGCCGGGCCGAAGACGGCTGAAATGCCAGAAACCGGTCCCCGGAAGCTTGTTTCCTTCCCAGTATAAGAATTGGCTTGGTAGTTTGGTCTGCCCTGTTCCCATGATGCACTGGGCCAGGGACAGACTAATTTGCATGTAGCCAGGTTCTGAGCTGGGATGGTGCAGTGAGCTAAAAAACGGTGATGGATCAAGCCCTGATCTTTGGACTGGGTAGGAGTTTTCTGCTTAATTCAGATACTCTGTCCATCACCACCCCCTTTTCTGAATCGTTTTGTCCACCATAAGAGTGGAAGGGTGTACTCAGATGTGAGTCCCTTGCTCACTGCACCATCAGGATTCAAGCAAGCCGGGCCGAAGACGGCTGAAATGCCAGAAACCGGTCCCCGGACGCTTGTTTCCTTCTTCCCAGTATAAGAATTGGCTTGGTTTTTTGGTCTGCCCTGTTCTCATGATGCACTGGGCCAGGGACAGACTAATTTGCATGTAGCCAGGTTCTGAGCTGGGATGGTGCAGTGAGCTAAAAAACGGTGATGGATCAAGCCCTGATCTTCGGACTGGGTAGGAGTTTTCTGCTTAATTAAGATACTCTGTCCATCACCACCCCCTTTTCTGAATCGTTTTGTTCACCATAAGAGTGGAAGGGTATACTCAGATGTGAGTCCCTTGCTCACTGCAACATCAGGATTCAAGCAAGCCGGGCCGAAGACGGCTGAAATGCCAGAAACCGGTCCCCGGAAGCTTGTTTCCTTCCCAGTATAAGAATTGGCTTGGTAGTTTGGTCTGCCCTGTTCCCATGATGCACTGGGCCAGGGACAGACTAATTTGCATGTAGCCAGGTTCTGAGCTGGGATGGTGCAGTGAGCTAAAAAACGGTGATGGATCAAGCCCTGATCTTTGGACTGGGTAGGAGTTTTCTGCTTAATTCAGATACTCTGTCCATCACCACCCCCTTTTCTGAATCGTTTTGTCCACCATAAGAGTGGAAGGGTATACTCAGATGTGAGTCCCTTGCTCACTGCACCATCAGGATTCAAGCAAGCCGGGCCGAAGACGGCTGAAATGCCAGAAACCGGTCCCCGGAAGCTTGTTTCCTTCCCAGTATAAGAATTGGCTTGGTAGTTTGGTCTGCCCTGTTCCCATGATGCACTGGGCCAGGGACAGACTAATTTGCATGTAGCCAGGTTCTGAGCTGGGATGGTGCAGTGAGCTAAAAAACGGTGATGGATCAAGCCCTGATCTTTGGACTGGGTAGGAGTTTTCTGCTTAATTCAGATACTCTGTCCATCACCACCCCCTTTTCTGAATCGTTTTGTCCACCATAAGAGTGGAAGGGTATACTCAGATGTGAGTCCCTTGCTCACTGCACCATCAGGATTCAAGCAAGCCGGGCCGAAGACGGCTGAAATGCCAGAAACCGGTCCCCGGAATCTTGTTTCCTTCCCAGTATAAGAATTGGCTTGGTAGTTTGGTCTGCCCTATTCCCATGATGCACTGGGCCAGGGACAGACTAATTTGCATGTAGCCAGGTTCTGAGCTGGGATGGTGCAGTGAGCTAAAAAACGGTGATGGATCAAGCCCTGATCTTTGGACTGAGTAGGAGTTTTCTGCTTAATTCAGATACTCTGTCCATCACCACCCCCTTTTCTGAATCATACTGAGCCAGGGAGCATGGATTATATGAGGGTACCTCGCCAGCCAAAGTGAGAGGCAACTTGCCAAACCTCCCTTTACATGCCTGTGTTGGTGGGGAGCCACACTATCTTAGTAACCAACGACCCATTTTCCTGTATTAACAACTACCTGACAATGTCACAATGATTCCCCCCAACTAGGTACCTTACCTTTCAGCCGGTCCCACGAGAGCAGACTGTGAGGTACCTCAGGGAATCTTCTGGGGTAAGCCTTTTCCCTACAACAATCCTTTCCTGCATTGCAGCATTTTTAGCCTATATATCTTCATCGTCATTACCGTTGCATGGTGTGTCACATATAAGTTGATCCTGAAATCCAACAACAACTTGTTTTGATATGTGCACGGTTTTTAATCCTTCACATAAAGGTTTTTTTTGTGTGTGTGCCTGCACTACAGTTGGGTAAATCCTCCACTCTTGAAGACTTCACTGACGCTGATAAATGTGTGCATTGTTTTCATCTTTACCCTTACAGGTTTTAATACTACAGCAGGACCAATTGGCCTGCCAATCCAGTATTATCGACAACATAAGGTTGTATACCTCACTACAAATTTGTTCCTTCACGATTATCTTTCACTGTGTGGTACTGTTTTACTAAGGTCCTGAAGAATTGCCATCAGGCATGAAACATGTTGACCATACTTAAGGGTAGTAGTTAAGCCGGCTCTGATAGTTTCAGGGCAACTTACCTCCCCTTACACCCCTTTTAATCAAGGAAGCCAACCACGAGAATAAAATAGGTTGTGGACTGGCTTACCTTTTTTATCCTCACTCTCCTGTCACGACCACACTCCCCCTGCCCTCTCACACGCATGCACCATATGGCCGGAACAAAAGATCTCCGATAAAGAGCCCCGGTTTCGGGAGCCCGTCAGACATTGCAGCGCCAGTCTGACGAGGAGCAGAACCCATATGATGAAGCATGACACCTAGCTTGCTGGGTGTGTGAGGGTTTTAGTTTCAACTAGGGGATTCCCCCCTCTTACTGGCACACACACTTCTTTACTTTGTCACTCTTCCCGGGGAACTTTGTACCCTCTTCTTGTTACTGCCTTCCTTACAGAAACCTGGAGGAACGCCTCATCAGCACCCGACATCGCCATAGCCATCCCGGACGACTACAAGATCATCCGAAAGGACCGCACCAACCAAACAGGAGGAGGCATCGCCATCGTCCATAAGAACACCATCTGCATCACGACCAGTTCCGACGACTATATCGCTACCGCCGAACACCTTCACTTCCAGATCCACACCGACCCCAAGACCACACTCAGAGGCACCCTCATCTACAGGCCACCAGGACCCCGCACACAATTCAGCGAAGACATCACTGACTTCATCAGCCCACACGCCCTCCCCTCCGAGGACTACATTCTACTGGGAGACCTCAACTACCACCTGGAAAAGAAAAATGACTGCAAAACCACCTCCCTTCTGGACAACCTGGCCAACCTCGGACTCAAACAACTTGTCAATACCCCCACCCACTATGCCGGACACACGCTTGACCCAATCTTCACCTCCAGCAAACACATCTCCTTCAATCACACCACAGCTCTCCACTGGACGGACCACAGCTGCGTTCACTTCAACTACAAAAAGTCCACGACCCACAACCCCCCACAACCTATTCCCCGAAGAAACTGGAACAAAATTACTACCGACCAGCTCTTCACATCGCTTCACCAAAACCCTCCTCCCAAATCATCGGACCCAAACCAAGCAGCCACCAACCTCACACAATGGATCACCCACAGCGCCGACGAACTAGCACCCTTGAAAAACCATCAAATCAAGCAAGGTAGCAAAAAAGCCCCCTGGTTCAACGATGACCTTAAGAAATCCAAGAAGTTACGTCGCACCCTCGAGAAAGCCTGGAGAAAAAACCCAACCACTGACAACCTGACCACCGTCAAGAACGCCACCCGCAAACACCACCAACTGATCCGATCCACCTAGAAATCAGCAATCAAGGATCGACTTGACAACAACGCCCACAACAGCAAGGAACTATTCAACATCGTCAAAGATTTTACCAACCCCACCGCCGTCACCAACGACATCACTCCCTCCCAAGACCTCTGCGACTCCCTAGCCTCTTTCTTCTACAATAAAATCGCTGACATACATAACAGCTTTGAAAACCAGTCCGGAGACCAGCCCACTTCCACCCACCTCCGAACCAAAACCCCCATCTAACAACCTTTGCGCCTGGAACCCAATCACCACTGAAGACACCATCCGCCTGATGAACTCCATTCACTCAGGATTGCCAACCGACCCATGTCCCCACCACATTTTCAACAAATAAGACTCCATCATCGCACCCCATCTCCGAGACGTCATCAACTGCTCCCTCAACTCCGCCACCTTCCCGGAAAGCTGGAAGCACGCCGAACTCAGCGCCCTTTTGAAGAAACCCACAGCAGACCCCACTGAACTTAAGAACTACCGTCCCATATCGCTCCTCCCTTTCCCTGCCAAAGTTATCGAGAAAGCCGTCAACAGTCAGCTCGCCGCCTTCCTCGAATCCAACAAATCCCTCGACCCCTCACAGTCCGGCTTCTGAGCCAAACACAGCACCGAAACCGCCCTCATCGCAGCAACAGACGACATTCGAACTCTACTGGACAACGGAGAAACAGCTGTCCTCATCCTACTCGACCTCTCCGCAGCCTTCGACACAGTCTGTCATAGCACCCTCACCCTTGGACTGGATGATCTCGTTCCTCGCCGGAAGAACCCAGAGAGTCCGCCTCCCCCCTATTAGATCAGAGGCCACCGAAGTCATCTGCAGTGTCCCACAAGGTTCATCACTCAGTCCCACCCTCTTCAACATATACATGAGTCCCCTCGCATCCATCGCACACCAACACAACCTCAACATCATCTCCTACGCAGACAACACCCAGCTGATCCTCTCCCTCACCAAAGACACAAACACCGCCAAAACCAACTTACACGAAGGAATGAAAGAAGTAGCCGAGTGGATGAAGAACAGCCGTTTAAAAATGAACTCGGACAAAACGGAAGTCCTCATCTTAGGATCATCCCCCTCCACCTGGGACGACTCATGGTGGCCACCGGCCCTGGGAACCGCACCCACACCTACGGACCACGCACGTAACCTGGGCTTCATCCTGGACTCCTCCCTCTCGATGACCAGACAAGCCAACGCCGTCTCATCGTCATGCTTCAACACCCTACGCATGCTCAAAAAAATCTTCCGCTGGATCCCCACCGAAACAAGAAAGACGGTCACCCATGCCCTGGTCACAAGCCGACTGGATTGTGGAAACACCCTTTACGCTGGAACCACAGCCAAACTACAGAAAAAACTCCAACGCATCCAAAAAGCCTCAGCTAGACTCATACTGGACATTCCCTGTCAAGCTCACATTTCCGATCACCTGAAAGATCTCAACTGGCTCCCCGTCAACAAGAGAATAACGTTCCGTCTCCTCACCCACGCACACAAAGCCCTCTACGACCTAGGACCCGAATGCCTCAACACGCGACTGTCCTTCTACACCCCCACCCGCCAACTACGATCGTCCAATCAAGCCCTCGCCGCAATTCCGCGCATCCATAGATCCACCATGGGGGGGAAGATCCTTCTCCTACTTAGCGGCCAAAACCTGGAATTCTCTCCCCACCCACCTCCGCCTTGTACAGAACCACCTCTCCTTCAGAAAGCAGCTAAAAACTTGGATATTCGATAAGTAAAGTACCCCCCCTCCCCCAAGTGCCTTGAGACCCTCTGGGTGAGTAGTGCGCTATACAAATCTCTGAACTTGAACTTGAACTTGTTGATCCATGTATCTCAAGTACGTTATTTTTTCATTACTATGAGATTCATATTTGTTTTAGCCTCAATCATAATGGTGTAAGGATGCTAAAACATACATTGGCTAACCAGCTAAGCCTCGGATCTAGTGGCAGGGACCTAGGAAGTGTGTAACATTTTTTTAAAAGTTGGTGTTTTTATGCTTCTAACTTGTTGTTGACCTAGATCCTGTTGTATATTTGCTTGTATGGTATTGTACCAAAATCTGATTTGTGTCCATGTACTTCTATATTTGTTAACATGCTGCTATTATTACATCATCTTAGGCCCACTTTTTTAAGGGACATGGTTAGAGGATAAGAACTACATATCACATAATGTCCCATTGTTGGCCATGTTTTAAGTATACATTATTTTACAAAATCATCTCATATTTTTTTACATATAACTGCTTTAGGAATGTGTTACATCTACAAACAGATTTGTTTTTAAATATGCAAGGATTACTTTGAGAACAATGTGTCATTTTTGAAGTTGTTCTGACAGTCTCCATTGTTTATATGTAAATCATGTGTTCCCTGGTCACTATAAGCTGCTACACTTAATGCTGAAATGAAGTATTCTGTCTATAATTGCGTACTCATGGGTACTGTTATAAGCCAGTTTTAAATACTGTGCTACACCAATATAGATTATCAAATGGACATTTGCTTCAATGCTGGCAGGCTTAAGGGCAGCAGGTTTGTATAAATCTCTGTAGCCACCACACCACCAATACACAAAGGGTGGTAAGAATCTTATGAGACTCCAACGCTTGTGGACAATATTTAAAAATTGCATTAAGTTTCATATTACTGGAAAGTAGTACTAGTTATGGCAATCATGTACTAGCCAATTAGTTTATTTTTTAGGATCAGAGGACATACAGTTGCAATGTTGTTCAATTTCATAACATTTTATATTTTTTTTCATTAAACAAATCAGGAGGTAAAACAAATATTCTGAGTTAGAAAAAACTCATTGTATAACCTAAACAAATTAAGTGGTGTAAAACATGACAGAGGCATACATGGAGTTTTGCAGACAAAATACTTTATGGATATTGTGTCTGTTTTATTACAAGTATCTTAGGATATCAATCCCTTCAATTACACTGGGTGGTATATATGTAATGCTTGTGATGGAGTATCCCATCTGATTCACTTAAAATCAGTTCCTATGTTCCACTACCTACTATATCATATCTTTTGCTTAGCCATGCACAAATGAGCTTTTTAGTATCGATCAGATTTGCAGGTCATCCTTTGTAAAACATATTTTATGCAGAATCTCAAGTATCAAATGTTTATCAAGATAAGTCAGTCTTTCATTAATTATTTATTGTTGTTTACATAACCATTGTAGAATCTCAGTCAAAGGTAAAGTCCTGCAACCCACAGAAAATATCCCACCCACCAGTCCAACTACTGTAGAAACCTTCAGTGGACAGGCATCTCCTGCTGGTGTTAATCTTAGGAAGAAACAGCCTAGTCCGTCTGCTTTATCTGGCCACGTTGCAAGGGTGACCCTCACTCAGCCAATCTGAATATCACTTTCTTCTATTGTACTCTAGGTTCCTCCTCAACAATCTGTTGTACCATCTGTTCCATGTGCCGTTACAGTCATCACCTGCTCATTATTGTGCACCCTTGTCCTGGCTACTGTATTTACTACAGCAACTACATCTGCAATTGAGTTAGGACTCACTGTAACAGTGCACACCATATCAAAGTCACAGTGCAGCCTCCAGATATGAACATCAGATGGGCTAGATGATAGTTCTCCTCCTCAAACAATAACCTCCAGGGCAGCAAATTCAGTTGCAGAGGTAGCACCATGCCCTTATGGAGAGTCAGATGTCAATCTTGTGCTCCCTTTTAGAAGTGGTACAGGATGGCTTTGGGGACATTTGTCAGGATATTAGAGAGTCATCAACCCTTTTCTCTCAACACTCATCAACAGACAACATCCAAGCAGGCTATTTGACAGAATGTGAGTCTCAGCAAAGCTCTGAGACACCTGTCATCACCTCCCAGTCTGCAACTATGGAGACATAAATCCCCTACAGGAAGTTTATTTGTCTGGACCAGTAGGGGAGTATTCCATCAACACCACCACCAAGAGGCACAAACATTAATTTCCTTCTGTGGGACACCAGCATCCTGTCCTCATCTAAATCTTTTTGTCACTGTCTGAGAGGTATACCTGTCCTCATCTAATTCTCTTTGTGTCACTGTCTGAGAGGTATACACAAATCCAAACAGCGGAGCCTTTCACAGTCATGTGACTCAGAACACTGAAGCAAGGCTCAAATGGTGGGATAAGCGGAGCCTTTCACAGTCATGTGACTCAGAACACTGAAGCAATGCTCAAATGGTTAGGATAAGACAATTGCAACTTTCTTTTGGGGCATTTTCAAAATTGCCACTTAAAATCCAAGTTTAACATTAAAGACAATTTTCATTTTTACATCTTGTAAGTCTAAACAGCATATCTCTATTTGCTCCCAATCACAACTCAGTACTTTTTAAATGTAACAATGTAATACAGTGTTAGTCAAAGAGAGAGATAGGCTTTACAACAGTAAAATTGGCTTTAGGAGTTTTCATTGCCTGGATACGCAAAACATATGTACACTTGCCCTACTTAATAAATATAATGCTCCCTGCCACATGAGCTCTTGGGGCCTACCTTAGGGGTGACATGTAGATTTTTTAAAGGAGTGTACAGGTATTGCAAAAGGTTTATTTAAGCAGGTCACAATTGCAGTTTCAAACTGCATTATAGGCTGCAGTAGCAGGCCTGAGACATGTTTTTTAAGAACTAATTTAGTGGGAGGCACAATGCATGCTGCAAGCCAACTAGTAGCATTTAACGTACAGGCCCTGAGTACAGATAGTGCCATATACTAAGTCCTTTTATGTAAACTGAATGTGCCAATCCGTTTTATGCCAATTTTAGAATCTTTTAAGTAGTGAGCATAGGCCCTTCAGCACTGGTTAGGAGGTGGTAAAATGTGCAGAGCTCTATTGGCAACAAAAACAAGGTCACAAACAGAAGGCAAAAATGTTGGGGTGTCTCTAGCTAGAAGGCCTGGTCTAAAAATTGATTATGCAGCTCTGACCCACTCTCCTGTGGTTTACATTATAACATTTTAGCAACAATCAGAGTAAGTACATGATTTGTCTTTTCTTCTAAATATTATCATTTAGGCCATTAACTAATTCTCAGGACATTCAGAGTAGGGGTGGGGGCAGAATTCTACTCCAACAGAGTTCCACAAAACTCTGCAAAGTGATGCGGAGCAGAGTTTTTTCTCCTGAGCGGCTTGGCAGCATTAAGTTGGTGAGTGCTCGGGAGAAAAAATCTTTTGCCATAGGACACAATTGGTATCCCTTTGTACCACACATGTGGTAGGTCTGATGAACGTTGGAGCTGGGATCCTGGAGTGAAGGGAAATATGTAAAATATTAATTGTTGTGTTCAGACAGCATGGCAGCATGGCTGTCCTCCCTGTGCTCTTGATAGGGCCCCAGCTGTTGTGATTTTACATTTTGAGGATGCCATTTACATATCAAGTGGCATCCTGTGTACGGCTAAGAAGTACCCTTGGGCATAGAAAATGTGTTTGTTCTAAATTCTTGTCCTTTCTAGGTTGGTGTCTTGCCTTTGTAGTGAAACATTCTTAAAGGGAGGTTTGGTGCCAACTTTCTTGGTGTGTGCTTTGTTAATTGCCATTTGAAAGGCAAGTAGGAAAGCTACCAGATCCACAATACACATACTGGCAGCATACTCAACTCTTTTCAACACCCAGCCCCTATTATACACTGTCTTGTACAAATATGATTCCTAGGTACAGGAAATTACACCCCAGGTCCAGCATCACAGTTTAAGCAAGGCCACTGAATGTTTATGATGGTCATAGAAAATTGACAGAAAGGACTTTTTATCTGACTTATTAAATATATTTAAAATGTTTTATTACAAAGAAAATATTTTTTAGAAAAAAATGTACAGTAAATATTTCCATACCTGATTAAATACATCATAATTGAAAGAAAGTTCCCTTTTTGCATGGTCACTGCCCCCACATTTTGCACCAGTGCTGATGATCATAACTCTGAAAGTGCACTGGAGCCTGCTGTCCAGGCACCACTGCCAGTGCTGTCTTTCTCAAACTGATATGTGTGAATTGTTAACTACAATTGGCAAAGGACTTTAACCCCTTATAAGTCCCTAGTAGATGGTGCCAGTGGTATCCAGGGCATGGGTGTTAAAGGGGTCACCAGGATCTGAAGCTCTGTCCGTGCCTCCCTGAGTGACCCGAGTAAACTACTGACAGCAGACCTGCAAACTGCAGCAGCAGTGTAGACTGCTTGAACATGACTTTGCCCTGACCATGTATGACAAAGTCGATGCGCTATTTTTAATATATGCCAGTCACCCCTAAGGAAGTCTTACTAAGACCCTGGAAGAAGGGTGCAGTATATTATAATGTGGACATGTACGTGCAAGCTGATATTGCCCTATAGTGACCTTTACTATTAAAGGACACCATAAGTGTAAGTTAGGATAATATGAGCTGGCACTTGGGCAAACCTGAGATTTGCAGCTCCGTTCTGGGACCGCCTAAATATACTGTGTTTGGTATCAAACAATGTGCCCCAACACCCCTGATGTGAATCTCATGTTGAAGACAATGTGGCATGCACCCTGGTGGCTTCCTTAGAGGTTGCCCACCTTCTTACCCTAGCACTTCCTATGCCCTGTCTGATAGCCCACACTAGCTGCCACCAAGACAGGAACCTGACCCCCTGTTGCGAGGTGTGAACTCTCCCAGGAGTCAGAAGTAATGGCCTGGGCGAGAAGTAGGTCCCACCTACCTCCCTGACAGGCTAGCTAGTAAAGTGGCTTATCAGGTACTTTTTATAATACCTTTTTTCATTTCCCTTCCTCCAATAGCCTCCCATAATGTCCCCATGGCCCCTGGAGGGTCACTAATGGTAAATAATATTTAGCACATATCTTTTTCCTCGCAGGGAATCACAACGCGGTCGTTACAATAACCGCGTTGTGATTCTGCATACCATTACTCAGCAAGTCGGAACAACGACATGTGGAGGGGGGACGGTGTTGGATTTAAAATCCAACTCTATCACGACAAATATCTACTGGGGGGTCTTAGGGATGATTTTATAGACCAGCAGGGTGAATATCCCCTATTCACATATACTTAATACAGAACACCCTGGGTCTACACAGGAGAGTGAAAGAGAAGTGAGTCAGCCAAACGAAGCAGAAACTAGGGTACCAGTGTTCCGAGTGGGAGCGAGATATCCTTCTGCCAAGACCCATCAATCACCCAATGTGATGTCTCATCATCTGGGTTTTGGTACAATCCTATCAAGGAAAACCGATCTTAGTAATTGATCGGAAAAAACCTTGACTAATAGGAAGACTACGGGATGACTGGTCACCCTACATAGTACTTGCTAACGTCCAGAGACTCACTTGAAATTAAGGATCTAACTGTATCGGGGCATTCTTCAGGACCAGGCTATAAACAAATACAGCTGCCGCTACAAAGGTGAAACATAATAGTGCAAAATTATAAAATACAGATACTCCACCGGTAATGTCCAACTTGAGTAATTTATGGATGCATTAACCGGAACCCATAACAATTGGGTGTCGCCCTCACCTCTACCTGGCACATTACTCAGGGAAGGGGGCCCCGCTCTATCCGTCGGTACCCCGGGCCGTCAGGAGTAATGACCGCAGCAGCTGTATTTGTTTATAGCCTGGTCCTGAAGAATGCCCCGATACAGTTAGATCCTAGCGAGGGCAGAAACATGTCGACCTTTCACCCTGTTTGACGTCTTGAAAATCTCAAGCGTCAGCATCCTGCTTTTTAACAATGGCAAGGGGACTTGATGAATAAAGTTGTTATAAGTACTCCTTAGTCATTTTTAGAACACCAATTTTTCACTTTACTTTGCGCTGCACATATCACACCCTTTGCCTATACCCTTCTGATCCTCTCACCTTTTCAAGTGAGTCTCTGGACGTTAGCAAGTACTATGTAGGGTGACCAGTCATCCCGTAGTCTTCCTATTAGTCAAGGTTTTTCCGATCAATTACTAAGATCGGTTTTCCTTGATAGGATTGTACCAAAACCCAGATGATGAGACATCACATTGGGTGATTGATGGGTCTTGGCAGAAGGATATCTCGCTCCCACTCGGAACACTGGTACCCTAGTTTCTGCTTCGTTTGGCTGACTCACTTCTCTTTCACTCTCCTGTGTAGACCCAGGGTGTTCTGTATTACATTTAAAATCCAACACCTTCCCTATTGTCCGCACAGACTGGAGTTGGAATAGTAAATTATGCTATTCCAACATCCAGTGTCCCCCCTCTGCAAGTCTTTGTTTCGACTTGCGAAGTAATGGTATGCGGAATCACAACGCGGTCGTTGTAACAACCGCGTTGTGATTCCCTGCAGGGAAAAAGAATGCGGGATACCAACGTATATCTTCGTCGCTAACTATTGTTTTTTTTAAATGTATTAGATTTTTATAATATTGGTATGATAATGATGATAATTGTGACAAGTTTTGCATTGACCAGAATTGCCATGTCTCACTTTCTTCCTTCTTATATTTTATTGCCTTCAGATGTACAAGAGGAGACAGAGATGGAGAAAGTAAGAATTTGTGAATTAGCTGACACTTCAATCCAGAGACCCACCTGCTTTGTTCTTGTGTTCATGCTACTGACTCATACAAGAAGTAAAGAAAATGGCCCAAAAAAGGAGATCCCTGATAATAAAGTCGCCAATGAGTAGAGGAAGAAGTGTGTTGCCACTACTGTGATCAAGCCATCATCATTTTTCTGACAGCACAATGTATCTGCAGTACTCTCTTCTAGGCAAGAAACTTACAAGAGGTGGATCATCAATAACAACACCACCACCTATACTAAATAAGATCTCTCTCTGTGCTGCAGTGACAACAGTGAGTCTGAAATTGATTTGTCCTGGCAGCAAACCAAACTTTCTTCACAGGAAACTCAAAAGCAACCAAATCCTGCTAAACCTGAACTTCTGGAGGTTGGAAAAGAATAGAAAGTTGAGGTAGCTGCCGAGCAAGGTGTTGTTCTGACTGTTCTTCCACTGGACACATTATCTTCACAATCTCCTGCAAGGAAAATCAAGAACTCTCTCTGATCTTCTACATGCGCCCCTTCTGATGATCTTGATATGGATTGGGTACTGGCCAAGATCTTCCTGGAGAGACAAGTGAAAAGAAAGCCTCCTGAAAGTCTTGGAAGTGAAGAAGATAATTAACCAGTGATTGTATGGAGACAGGCACAGAGGACGTGCAGATCACCTCACTTCAACTAACTCTGACTGAGTAATGTAGTACCATAAAAACGACATGCTTCCATCTTCTTAAGAACCCAAATACCTGCAGCAACCATCACTGCCCCATAGCAGCATTGGCCTGCCCTAAGAAAGGCAAAAACAACTGAGCAGCTCCACCAGAACAAATCCTTCAGGCTTTGGTTCAATGAGAAAGCTTTCATCCCCTTTCATCCCCAGTTTGGGACATACTTACACCACAGCCTCATGAGGAGCCAACTGTAAAATGTTCACTTTGCTCAAACCAGTGTATCATGGTAAACCAGGTGGGAATAAAGGTACAGGGGGCCAGCTAGCCTATCTGAAAACTCATCATGCAATCATGTGGGAAGAGCATCTCAGAAAGACAGCTGCTGGTGAGAGAAAAGAAGAAGTTGAAATGATAGATGAAAGAGGTGGTGCGGGAGACTCTTGCTCATAGTGTGCAGTCTATACCTGCAGTAATCTTGATAACAAAAGAGGGATACCATCAATTCAAAACGCAAAAACAGTTTTCTGTAACCTGTAGGTTACTTATGAAGGCATCCTCACAAAGAAAGCAGTCATAACAAGCCATTATCAAGCTTATATTCAGCTAGGAGCCACCCTACCACTGTACCCACGAAAAGGTCAGTTTTTACAATGAGGAGCTGGCCAAAATGTTAATGATTGACCCACTTCCTTTTTCCTTACAAGAAGGAGAGAGGTGTCAGAAATTTGTGGAGACCCTCTGTCTAAAATGGAAGGTTCCAAGCAGGACTTTTTTTCCATTATGCTACCCAAGTGCTGCAACACCATGTGCTGCAACCAGTTGGTAAAACAATGACTGCTGTTCAGTCCATAGTCCTCATGACATATATATAGGAAAGTTGTCAAGAAACTGACCAGATTAACATCACTGCAAACTGGGTCTCCTTCCGATTGGTTAAACAAAGGTTAGCTGCTGTTCTCACCATTCAGGAGTATTTTCAAGGTATTCAGTGCTGAGCAGCAATTGTAATGTTTTCCTTAGAAGTGTCTCCTTTGAATTTGTGGCTACAAACAATGGCAGTAATATTGTTACAATTGAATGGTTGGTGGTATTGCACTCTAATAATCGAATTTAGGTAATCACTTTTTTTCGATATGTGTGCTGCACTAAATTGGTGCCTGCCTACACCCAAGAACACTGTGTACAGCCTAGGACCATCAGATCACAAGGACTCTAGTGCGCATCAACTAAAGTATGAGTATTTCAAATTTTTCATTTGTCTTGTGTTTTAATTCAACCATATATTTTAACTTGTTCCATTTTAAATTCAAATGAACATAGTGCAATTCAATACAATATACACATATAAACGACATACAGTTAATGCCATTGACAGTACATTTTTTGCTCAATATTTTAAACACAACACAGTTTTAGTCCACAACCCAATGCATTTCGGGGTTTGAACCCCTTCGTCAGGGGCCTATAAAAGAAAAGAAGAAAAAGGGAAAAGAAGCCTAATTAGTTTCGATGCTAAAGAAAGTGTTACTAGTTGTTCAACTGGTAGGGATTTTGTTCTTACCGAACTGACTGGTTGGTCTATGGGTCATTGGAGGTTAAAAAATTTTCTTTGTCGATTCTGAAAAACATTTTTAATTCTTACATGAAATTTCTAGGCTTAACAGCTTGTAGGAAGCAATATGTGATAACATGTGTCACCGTGTTACCTTTATGTCTGGATAACAAGAGCTACCGCCTGCGAAAAATTATATATGAAAAAAATTAGGACACTGTCCATTAATAATTGCCAACAACAAACCAATAATGTTTGGCATGAGTTGAAATAACGCTCACCTGTTGGCCATGAGCGTTAAAGTTGCGACGCTGAAATAATCTAGCAAAAGAAAATAATGCAAAATTGAAACACGAGGCCATATGAGCCCTCTATCTCCAAACGTGTAAATAAATAGTTGCAGTATGCAAGTTAACGCAAGGATCAAAATTTACCTGCGAGCCTTGTGTTGTTTTCAACAGGATCTCGCTAAAAGTCCGCGTTTTTCAACTCTACATAAAACAAGTGGGGAAAACCAATATCCGTTTTAGTACTTGGTGATAGTAACGCAACTATCTTCGTGAAGCAATCTCCTTAGTGAATGAGCTTACCGGGAACATGGAACGAAGTCGCATTGTATTGGCGTCAGCCTCCGCGTTGCTCGTCAACAAACTTAAGTGCGTTATTTATGTCGGTGTACCAAACCCGATACTACCACAAAGGGCGGACTGCAGTAAAAAACCAAAAATCAAAATAGAAGTCGGACTATATCACCTAATTGTAAGATCTGAAGGACGGACTTGAATCTGCATATAGAAACCGATTACGGGAAAGCAAATAGCGGCCGAATGGAAATACATGCGCATTGTCGCCATGTTGAAAAGGCGTATTTACGCGTTATTGAACTATTATGTTAGTGTGACTGCAAGCCATGCTACGATATCAAATTGCGATAGAGTCCATGTTTTCTATTTTCCACATAACTAAATAATAGGAAAAGGAAAAAGAAGAGAATAGGTGCATGAAAGATATTAAAAGTGAGTGATTTACATTGCATATTTTTTACCAAAATAATAAGAGTATAAACTGAATATAATGAATACAATACTTTACATGAATTCTCAACAATAGAATAACAAAACTTTTGAAATCAGTTCATTCTGCAGAAACATAATATTCCTGATTGGTTATACTATGTGTACGTAAATGTGCAAATATGTCACATAAAACTCTCCAGTGCCTGATATCACTATGCGAATGAAAAACCCATGGGTAATCAAATACTGACTATACCCTATGCTCAGAGGAAGCATATCATATCAAGTTTGTCATTGAGCCCATCTGGGACTATTGTCTGTAATCTACGAATCCAATATATTTCTAAATTTCATGTAAGAATTAAAAATGTTTTTCAGAATCGACAAAGAAATTTTTTTAACCTCCAATGACCCATAGACCAACCAGTCAGTTCGGTAAGAACAAAATCCCTACCAGTTGAACAACTAGTAACACTTTCTTTAGCATCGAAACTAATTAGGCTTCTTTTCCCTTTTTCTTCTTTTCTTTTATAGGCCCCTGACGAAGGGGTTCAAACCCCGAAATGCATTAGGTTGTGGACTAAAACTGTGTTGTGTTTAAAATATTGAGCAAAAAATGTACTGTCAATGGCATTAACTGTATGTCGTTTATATGTGTATATTGTATTGAATTGCACTATGTTCATTTGAATTTAAAATGGAACAAGTTAAAATATATGGTTGAATTAAAACACAAGACAAATGAAAAATTTGAAATACTCATACTTTAGTTGATGCGCACTAGAGTCCTTGTGATCTGATGGTCCTAGGCTGTATACAGTAATATTGTTACAGCCATGGATAACAAAAAATATTTCAGACTCCAATGCTTAATGCATTGCATCAACCTAATTGCTCTCAACTTCCTCCCCAAAAAAGTAGAAGCTAACCGCATATTGGTTACCTTTCACAGAAAGTACAATAATTTCAGACATTCGTTCAAAGCCTCAATGTATTTGGAAATCATTCAGTTTACTAATAGAGTCCCTCCCAATAAAAGTCCTCATACAAGAGTTGCCAAAGCACTAGAACTCCTCTTTCTACATCCTGCAAAGCTTGTTTAACCCCTTTGATGCTCATGACGCAACGGTTCCGTCATGAGCATCGGTTGAGATGTGCTCATGATGGAACCGTTCCGTCATGAGCCAATTGCCTCATTAGAACCTTCAGCACAGCGCGAGAATTCTTGCCGCGCTGAAGGTGTTAAGCAACACATGTCTATCAATGATTATGTAGTAAGAAGCGGAGTGGATGAAATTGCTAAAGCTATGATGATGGAGGTTGACAAAGCTGGACTGGTGAAGTGTATATTCCAAACAGTAGTATCTTCTTAGATTTTTGTATGTAAAGTCAGCAAGGAGGACAGTACCATGGGCCAAGATAGCCCATTGTTGCACATGCTGTAGAGATATTTATAAAAGATGGAACAACCAGCTACTTTGGTCAACCCTTCAATTCTGTGTGTACACAAATCGTAGCTGCAAAAAGAGATTGTGTCCTCCAAAGAGTATATCTGTTCCACAATACTGGATACACAGTACAAAAAAAGGCTATCCACTTTCATTCCTTTATCAACAGTGGCTGTTTCAATTTACAAGAATTGGATTGGGGGACCTAGAAGATGAATCATTGAGAATTGGAGACCTTGGCAGAACTGGGAACAAAATTAAGAAGTATGGTGTGACAGCAGTTTGAACACCTACCAGTGATAATACTAACCCTAGGCGTTAAAATCTGCTCTGCTTGCAGAATTTTCAGAATTTGTAGAAATACGGCAATTCTGCGTTCCGCGGAGAACACGAAATTACCATAAATTCTGTGATCATGGCATAGCGGAATTATTTCCTTGTTTGTGCTCTAAAAACGCATTTTGGTGTGCGCAATAGTGACTTACCGGTATCCCTGCGTCCACCGACGAGTTTTCCTATCGGTTCGCGTACGCCACAAGATTTTGGTAGCCAGCCGCGCAATCCCGCGTGATTGTGCGATCACGAACAAGTCATTCGCCATGCGAATGGACATAGCAAGAATGTGCGATCATAAACTCGCCATTCGGACGCACCATTGGACATACGGCGGAGGTTTGGTGAAGCACGCAATGCCAAACACGCTAAATTTACAATCTGGAGAATATCTCGAGCAGCATAACTCCTTCTCTAAAATGATGATTTGAATTAAAAAAAACTTCTCAGATTGACATTTGGCTGTACTTTTTTGGGCAAGGAGTCCTTTTTTTCAACGTTATTTTTGGAGAGGAAGGAAATGCCACAGATTTTCCAAATTCCTGTTCCTGTCCAGCAGGCTCCTCCCAGTGCTTTGCCATCTCCTGTTCATTTTTCGTTTGGATTTGGAACTGGGAGGATCACTCTTTGTGTCCGAGGCATCATATATCATTGGATTTGAGGAGTTTTGGATTTGAGATTTTACAAGTAAGTTGGTGTTGTTGTTTGTTTCATTGGGGCACTGCAGTTGCTGCAACTACAATTTGGTACTTTTCATCATTTTTTTATAAAATGTATTGTGGGTAGCCAGTGGGCCCAGTGCTAGTCATGGGTGCATGAGGAAACAACTATTCCTTTGGCGTGTGTTGAATTTACTTTAAACATCATTTAGGGGATGCACACCTTGTTTCACTCTGTGGATATTCGTTTTTGCATTTTATTGCATTAAAGCTGTGTTATTTAGCATGCCTCCCTTGCCTGGCCTGTTTCAGTTCATTGTTTTCTAGACCTCCTGCTTGTTGCTTGTTGTGATTGTGAGTGTCCAGGTGGCTGGTGGCCATTTTTTTTATGGTAGTTATAAGTGTGCTGCTTTTGCCATATAGGCCTGCATGGGTTTCTGTTGTTCCTTTTTGGCCTAGGTTTCTTGTTGTTGTAGGCCTGGCCATGTGGCTGTCGGCCATTTTTATGCCAGGCAGTGTGCTTTTGCAATAAGCCTGCATTGTCTGTCTTTGCTCTCTTGTTGGTGTTGTTGGCCTGGCCATGTGGCTGGTGGCCATTTTGAAGCCAGGCAGTGTGATTTTGCCATAGGCCTGCAAGCTTGGGGCCTAGTCTGCCAATTGGCTTTTCATCCAGTAGGCTCAGAGGTAGTCATGGGGGCATGAAACAACTGTTTCTGTGTGTTCAGTTGAATTTAAACATCATTTAGGGCATGGATGGCATTGGATTGAATAGCAAAATGTGGGGTATTTCACTTTTTGGTGCGTGTTAAATAAATGCCTTTGTTGTGTGCAGTGTGTTTGTTGTGTAACTTGCACACCTTGTTTAGCCCTGTGGATTTTCGTTTTTGCATTTTATTACATTAAAGCAGTGTTGTTTAGCATGCCTCCTTTGCCTGGCTATTATAGGCCTGTTTCAGTTAATTGTTTTCTAGGCCTCCTGCTTGTTGCTTGTGACTGTGAGTGTCCAGGTGGCTGGTGGCCATTTTGTGGTGGTAGATATAAGTGTGCTGCTTTTGTCATATAGGCCTGCATGTGTTTACTTAGCTCCTTTTTGGCCTAGGCTTCTTGTTGTTGTGGGCCAGGCCATGTGGCTGTCGGCCACTTTGAAGCCATGCAGTGTGCTTTTGCAATAGGTCTGCATTGTCTGTCTTCACTTTCTTGTTTGTGTTGTTGGCCTGGCCATGTGGATGGTGCCCATTTTGGAGCCAGGCAGTGTGCTTTTGCCATAGGCCTGCATGTCTTTCCTATGTTCTTCTTGTCTTACTGCTTCTATCCATCCCCTTTGCCAGCTTCAGCTCCCTGAAAGTCGTGATGAACAAATAACTTAATGCCAAACAAACAGGTTCCACTTCCATTACATTTGTATTTTTGTTTTTATTCTTCTTCTTTCCTATCATTCCTGAGTGTGCACAGTATACCATGAAAGCCCTTGTTATCAAAGTCTCACAAATGGCTACACTGTTCTTTTTTATAACTTAAACTGAGTTAACACAATTTAATAATATAACACTAACAAGTGTGACCAGCAAACACTAAGTTACATATAGTATTTGTTTGTACTTGTAGTAATTGATCCACAACAAAAAATGCCACATTTTACTGATGTTATTCTCCTGCTTCTTTGCTTTTAGGTGCACAAAAAGACAGAGGAGGAAGTGTCATCCTCACCCGTTGTACTGCCAGACAGAAGTCCTGCTGAGCACAACGTCACATGACCTGTGGCCACAGACTTCTCTGCAACTTGTGCAACAGTGTCCTGCTGACATCTGAAGAAGATGGCCCCAAAGAAAGTTACCAGGTCCTCCAGTTCCAAGAAAGTTGCCAGTGAGAAGAAGGAACAGAAGCAGGAAGTGGCACGTGCCAAGATTGGTGTGCCGCTCTTTGGAAAACAAAATATTATGCCTGCAGCAGCGGTGTCCAGGGACCAAGCTGGGAGCAGCACCTCTGCATCAGCGGGCCCACCCCACCAATCTAGGCCCAAGCCCATGGGTGTCGCAGAGGTAGCCAGTCTACTAACGAGCAGTGATGTTGAAATGCCATTATCACAAAGTAGTACACAATTAACGCAGGTGGAAACTCAGCAGATAAGTGGGCAACAGCAGCTGCAGCAACAACAGCGGCAACAACAGCCCATAATAGTAATTTTCCTCCTGAAGTAGGGGCAGTTCAGAAACAGAGATTAGTCCTTCAACTTCTTCTTCAAGCCCTGCTTCTGAGGATCTAGATGCCACTTGGAATCCAAAAGCTCAGTCTGAGAGTGATGCACGCCACAAGACAAGGCTAGCAAAAAGGAAGGTTCCAGAAAGCCTTAGAGTTATGGAGGTAGATGTAGAAAAGGGGGATGATGATGATGACGAGCCAGTCATCATGAACGTCTCTCCCGGCCCAGAGGAGATGGATACCAACATTATTACCCTATCCAAAATCGCTGCAAGGGATGTAGCACGGACACCACCAAGACAGGTAACACCACCTCCAGCTTCCATATTTGCATTTGCTAAAGCCCGGCAGGGACCTACATCAAGCTCAACCACCATCTCAGTAGGTAGTGGTACTATAAGTGTACAGAGTCAAATTCCATGCCCACCCTCCAGTTCATCTGGCATTGAAAGTGGCACCTCCAGCAGCACCTGAAAGTACACCTCCCCAGTTTGGGACTTCTTTTCGGTTAACAGTACAGAGGAGAACATTGCTATATGCTCAATTTGTCGAGACGCTTTTAGGTGGGGTAAGCTTGGTACAAACTATGGTACCGGGGGCCAAACAAGTCATCTAAAAAACACCAATTGATCCAGTGGGAGCTCACCTACTTGGCTTACAAAAAAGTAAAACTGCACCCATTGCTGTTGGTGGGGATGAAGAAGTAGAGGAAGATATGATTGTGACAGAAGGTGAACAAGATGGAGACATTTTAAGCCCTCTCCCCAGCAGTGTAGTGGTACCGCCCAAATCCTCAGCAAGATCTCAGTGGCACAATAGTAAGAAGAGTCATACTCAGAGTCAGACTGAGGGACCAAGGCAACCGAGTACTGCAATGAAAAAAAGTGTGTTGTCGTTGAGCCTAACTGGGTACAAGAAGACAGCTGCATCACAAAGGAAAATAATCCAGCCTATCATTGACAGCATGCTTAGGTCAGAGGGGCAGTACAAACGCAACCACCCAATGGCACATTTTTATAATGCAAAGCTGGCTAAAATGTTAGCACTGTACCTTCTCCCTTTTCTTGTGTGGAAGGGGTGGGTTTCCTTCAATTTTTGTCAGCCATCTGCCCTAAACAGAAGGTTCCCAGCCGGTCCTATTTTGCCAGAGTTGCTGTTCCAGCACTACATCATGATGTGCTGGAATTGCTTGGACAAGCTTTGCAGCAGAGTGCTGTTCACAATATCCACCTGAAAACAGACATGTGGACCAGTTGCCAAGCCACTAATTACATGTGCATCACTGCACACTGGATCTCTTTTGTGGGGGTTAGAGAAAAGATATCTAAAACAAGTGCTGTTGACACTGCTGAGATTTTTAATGCTACTCGGAAACAAGCAACTGTAGCCATGTTTGCCATGGAGAAATCTCATACTGCTGCAAACATTTTGGAAGAGTTTAACAGCAAGATCTTTGAATGGCTGCGCCCAAAAGGGTTTAACAATGGTTTTGTTGCCACGGATAATGGTAGTAATGTACTTAAGGCCATGGAGGTTGGTGCCTATTTCAGGGTCCTGTGTTTGGCGCACTGCATTAACATTATAGTTCAAGACTTTCTGGGAAAAAAAAGCTGTAGTCAACAATTTACTGACCACCTGCCAAAGAATATGCAGACATTTCAGCCATTCTTTTAAAGCATGGAAGCAGCTGAGGATCATTTAACGTGAATATAGAATTCCAGTCAAAGCACTCATCCAGGAGGTGGCAACACGTCAGAACTCAAGTTATTACATGCTTGACCATCTGTTTGAGCAGTACAGACTAATCAATGAATAGGTCATGCAAAGAGGGGATGCTACCGTGAAAGGCACGACCCTTCAGATGGGCCAATGGTGCCTAGTTAAATGCCTGACAGAGATGCTTCTTCCTTTCGAGGTCTTCACACCTGAAGTCAGCAGGGAGGACTGTACTATGGGCCAAGTTATCCCATTGTTGCACATGCTACAGCTACAGTTGAAGGAGGTGTCTGAAGCGTACATAGGTGTGGAAAAAAAATAAAGCATATGAGTTGGTGGAGAGCTTATCCCATCTCAGCTGAAAATTCAAGGGTGCAAACTAAGATTATGTCACAAAAACATTACATTTGTGCCACAATTCTGGATTCACGCTACAAATCTTCACTCAACACTAAGACATTAATTCCTTTTTCAGAAGGGCATGTTGCCCGGTACAAAAGTTGGATAGCTGAGGTAGCCACTCACATTGAAAATGAACGGTTGGCAATTAAAGGCCAGCTTTTCAAACCCACAACAAGTACTGCAGCAGGGCATCTGGCATCAAGTTCCAATTCAGAGCTTAAGGGCAGTGTGTTTGGCTGAGAGCGGTCACCAAAACTATCAACAGCAGTAAGAACCGGATCTTCAGCCCCAGTAAAATCAGCACAGAATTGGTATTTACAACAAGGACTTGCTAGGGCCAGTGCTGATGCAAAAACAAAAGAGGCCAAGCAAAGTGTAGCACCCATGAACATTGAGTGGATGGTCCAGGCCTATCTGGGTGACCCAACAGAGGTCTACTTTGATCAAAACCCACTGCAGTAATGGTATGGAAAAGGGGCCAATGGACAGTTCTCAGCAGGCTGGCGATAAACAATCTGGCTTGCCCTGTTGCAAGTGTCGCTTCGGATTGTGTTTTTAGTGCTGCTGTTGCCATTGCAACCGTGAAAAGGACCAGTCTCTCGCCCAAAAACGTGGAGAGGTTAACCATAATCAAAATGAATCAGGCCTTTTTTTATAGATCTCATATAACCTTCATACTACTATATAAGCATCCTTTCGATGACAGCAACCCAAATGCTTATATCTTAGAGGGTCTGATCTCAGCTGATGCTCTATGGGACCAGGCCCACATGGCACATCGTAGACTGACCAAGAGGTGTAATCATTGGACAGTTCTACCCACCATTCACATTACTCCTGATCTAATAATCCCCAAAAAAGACCACACTCTCTTCTGTTACTAAAACAATTAACCTTTTGATCTAATTCTTTAAAATATCTTACTGAGTTCCACCATTCCCTCCAGGATGGGGGGTCTACCTGACGCCACCTTTTACAAATTTCTCTTCTTGCAAGGAGAATCAAATAGAACACCAAGTTACCCTGCTCAGCAGTAATGGCCCCCTCCCACTCTGAAGTCTGTACTATACCAAAAAATATGAAAACAAGGCGTATCTCTATATCTTTACCAAGCATTTTAGTCAGGGTCTTACCCACATTCTTTCAGTAATCCTTCAATACTGAGCAAGTTAAAGAAATATGGATATCATATGCCTCTTGGGCTTGGCATCTTGTACAGCTAGCTTCTCTTCCTCCACTCATGTTGGATATCTTTAGCGGAGACCAATATATCCTATAAATGATAAAGAGGTGGTTCTTTTCTTAGGGCAGCAGATTTCATCAAACGGTATAATTTTTCCAAGCATACTTGCCATAAAGTTTGCAGCTCTTCATCTGGCAAGCACTTATCCCAGACCATGTTGGGGGGGATTCAGTTTTCTATACATACCCTCCAATAGGTAATTGTACCAGCAGGGATTTCCTTCTTCCTTGGGTTTGCATCATGGAGATCCTCTTCCATTGCACAGTCTCCTGGGAATTGCCAGTATTGCTGTTCGCACCAAGTCGAAATTTTATAATATTTAAATCTGTAGAGGCTATTTTTTGTTAGATTACTCATGGCATCCCAGGAGAGACAACTGTTTCCTTCAATTATATCACCCCACCTCTTCATCCCCGCCTCTTTCAAAGTTTGAGATAAAATGTTGTTCAAGCATTCCGCAGTGCCTGGGGAGACCCACAATGGGGCCCACTCGCTTTAATACGGAATGCCTAAAATACTACGACAGTCAAACCATCGTTTGGCAGCAGCATGTAAAACCTTCAGGCAAACTTTTTTTTATAAGCAAATTCTTATTTATTTTAAAAACATGTAAACAATTCAGCCAATACACAGAAATCACAGCTATAAGTTCTTTCACACAAGCACTGTATCGCCCAATCACAATCCCCATAAAATTACCTAGGCGAAACTTGAATCAGATTAATAAGGACCCTCCACATTCCCCAACCATTTCCCCCACACTTTCAGGCAAACTTTTTAAAATAATTTTGATGCGCCGAACTCGTACATAACACCCTCAGCTGGACTCTCGTGCAACATAGCCTTGAACATGTGGCCCATCAGGTGATCATCCGGTCTATTTAGGAGCAGTCTACTGTTTTGCAGTTGATATGCCCAACAGTATAACTGTAGGTCTGGTAGACTCAGACCTCCGTGTGCCAGTTATCGTCTAAGCTTTTTTCAGGACAGTCTGATTCCCTTACCAGCCCAAACAAAAGTTGAAATCTTTCCCTGGAATTTATTTAGAAGAGTTTTTTCAAAGATCGGGGGGATGATATTTAAAAGATAAGTAAACTTCAGCAAGACACACATTTTAACCAGATTTACCCTGCCATAGTGTGTAAGAGGGAGATTCTGCCATCTCTTCAGAAGTGTATCAACCTCTTTAGATACTTGGGCTATATTTGTTTTATTAAGTTCAGTCAGCACTTTATACCACCAAATTAAACAATACATGAATCAACGCATGAAGATAAGGACAGTGGCTTAGGTGACGGAAGTAGTGTGTTAGATGATTACCTACTTCTGGTTGAAGCCCCAGAGTTTGAGGATGATCTATACTTCCCTGACACGTAGATATGAACTTCTTACTTTCTTCCTTCCTTATTTGCTTTTATTATTTGTGTATGTCTGTCTTTCTGGTTTACAACTTCAAATCACAACACATCCAACACCACCGTCTTTTTGTCTTTTTATTGTGATATTGGAGCTTCAGCTGTCTGCATACTGAAGTCCACTACTCCAAGTCCTGCTCCTCCATCCTCCTGACTCGCCCTTAATCCATTTCCCTCAAGTCAAATGATAATTGATTGTTGAATAATAATAGTACAAACAAGAAAATGTTGCCTCGGCGAGTCCCTCTAAAAGAAGGAGCATAATGACTACTATAGCTATCCTCCTTTCCAAGCCGAGAGAGGCTGCCCCTTAACTTAAGATCCAAAGGAAGTGGAACAGGTAATGAATGATGGCATGCTTTGGACGCTGACTCTGAGAGTAACTGGGTGTTTGTGTTGTTGTTTGTTGTGCATTAAGTTAATTCATTGTGCACTATTATTATTTAATCTACACACTAAAAGAAACTCAAGTCAATGTTTCCCTTCTTGTTGTTTAGTAACAAAATTGTACTTCTACTGCAGGTCGATCCATTGCATTTTTGAATATGGAATCTGGACTCACTATGTAAATTGCACTGCACACTGAGTTGGACAACACCATGATGATGACCACCGTGACATAATATCTTCGCAGTCAATCACTAGGATCGGAGCAGATTGATAGAATAACTTAGGGTGTTTCATGCGTGGCAGAAAAGATAAACATGTCAACAACAAACACTGCAGACCTGCATGTCTGTGTAGCGTTAGATTCGAGTGTAGTGGTATGACTGACAGCAGTGTATTGATTTAGTCACTTAATTTGGAAAATGCTATGTTGATGTATATGCGCTGCTTTGTCTGTCTCTGTCAAAATGTAAGCTAATTGGCGGTTGGGTCACGGGTGCCGTGGGTCTGCTCTGTCCTGTTGTTTTTGTAGGTTAATGCTGGAAACAGAGTAGACCTTACTTATCCATGCCACCTCAGAAAGTGTTCTTGGTGCACTCCACCATAATTTATGCATTTTTTTCCCTTGATTTTTCAATATCACTTTTGTTTTTCCGTCTACAATTACAGGCCGGCACTTACCCTGTGCTATACTGGGTAAAACAACTCACACTTACCTTACCAACTCTGATTTGATTCATTTTTTATCTTCCAACATTACGACTCTGTGTTGCTTTTATTATGTTTGCTCTCTGCTTATAACTCATCCCTACAGCTATTTTTTTTTAATATTCTTTGCTATCTTTAAAAGTAAGCCAAGTACAAAAGAACAGAAACTGTATGTAATTTGGGTCTCTCTAAGGGAACAGGCAAGGCAAATTGCATAATATACTTGTGCCCTGCACTGTCTAATTGTCTAATAGTAGCTAGTTAGTAAGTACTACTTATCATTAACCATCAACTTATCATCATCATGCATGCATTTGCTTTTTCTCCCTTAACAGATGTATGGATATGGTTGTCTGCCAAGATTGTGTTTTGTTGTTTCTCCATGCATAGTGGTTTTCTTTCTCAAACCTTTCCCCAAACCCCCCTTCCCCACCATACATCAAACCCTAAGCCTCTTCCCCCGGGCTGGGAGATTTATTTTGAGGTACGACTAAATTCATTGTACACCAATAATTGATCACATGCTTGCTGGGGCAGATGTAGTGAAAGCTACACTAATTCAATTTCAAGGTAGGGAGAGGATGTTCTTCTGTTTGCCCACCCATGCTCAGTATATTTAAATTGCAAGTCAATTTTTTTTCTCCAAAGGAACCTAATCCATCATAATTCATTTCTGGCATCGATTGGATTCATTAACATCCCCCTACAAAGCACTAAAGGTTATGCTTGTTTTGAGTGACTGGACACAACTACAGTTTGTAACTTGTTGTACTGGGCTATCCCTGCCACCATTATGTTTTATATACTTAGTTCTACTACTCCTCTCAGAGTCTCTCTCAGGCAACTGCCTGTCTCATTTTCATTTTTTGCAAATGCTACTGCCAGTGTCTACTACTACCCCACAACCATGGCATCTCAATTTTCTTGGAAAACCAAACCATCATCGTCATGCAGCCATCGATGTACTTAACTTAAACACCAATCACAGGTAAGAAAAGTAGTTTGGGGGAGGTATAATAATGGACTAGAAGGAGAGACTGACAGCACTGGTAGGACAAGTCACTCAGTGAGGGGTACCGCATCCATCTGTTTGTGTGTTCAAAATCGGCAGATTATTTAAATCAAACACTGGGTGCGGCCCTGCAGCAGCAAGGAAGGAAACAAGGTGCCATAAAACAGTAAACCCCCCCACAAAACATTAGCAATGTATGCTATGTTTAAGTATAAATATAATTTAATACCCTAACAAAAATAAACTATGTAAAAAATCCCACAACACCCGACCCACCCTCTCCCTAACCCCAACCAATGTCCAAAACGAGAAAGTACAACGGTAACCAATGTCCATAATAAAGCCCAATGCCCAATTCTGACTCACCAAAAAAAGGATTAAAAAAGGGACAATCCAACAGTGTCTTAAGTTATCAGTGGGCTCTTCGGATTTCCCTCTGCAGGAACTTGAACTTCTTCTTCAGCTCCTCTACCTGCTCTTCTAGAAGTGCATTTCGGAGGAGCATGTGGCACGCATATGCCCTGCAGCTGCAGCCACAGGGGGGGCAGCAGTGCTGAATGTTGAAGTGCAGCGGTGGGTGGCTGCCTGACCACGGCGCCGTACCACTGGAGGGGCCTGGTCAGGGCCCAGGGCATTGCACATCCTCCTCCTCCACCAGAATCACCAGCAGCCGTTATTCTTTGCAATTGGCCTCCAGCTTCTGGCCCCGGGCCATGGCTGCCAACTCCTTCCTGGTTGGTTTTGCTTGGGAAGGAGGAGCTATATCAAGAAAGAAAAAAAGACTATTGTAACCAATATTCTTAGCAAAATAGTAACACAAAATTAATTCAACGCATAGTGGCACAGTAGCACGAGCAGATTTAAACAAAACAAGGGGACCCAATAGGATCACTTCGTACTGCGGGTAATTAATTATTTTAAAGAACAGTGGTCCTAAGCTTAAAAAAACGGTACAAACAGATTCATTTATAGACCACAATGAGTGCTATAAGTTCGCTTCCAATGTCCAGCCGGACATGGAATATTTATTTGATCAATGTACAAGAATTTATGAAAAATAGAACACACACGAGTAAAGAGGGCACAGTCCTGTACCCAGTATGAGGGAAAGAAAAATTAAGGGAAAGGGTAGAAAGCAGATTAGATTTTAAGGCAATAACTTTTTGGAGCAGAACATGGCTTGCATCTTAATACATAGTACTGCAAGCTCAAGACGACAGTGACAGCAATATATTAACACAATGGTACAATTTGTGATTGATCAAATAAATATTCCACGTCCGGCTGGACATTGGAATCGAACTTATAGCACTCATTGTGGTCTATAAATGAATCTGTTTGTACCGTTTTTTAAGCTTAGGACAACAGTAGCACTAGCAAGCACAGTACAAAACATTTGTGGCATGTATCTATCCTCCCACTTCCACAGCCTCTAAAATGTTTGGGAGTTTCAGGCGTTATACTAGCACTATGGACTCGAGTACACAGTACACCAGTCTTCTTCTTCTCCCATGTTTAGCGAAATTATGTAACTTTGTTGTAGCCGGCATGCCAGCTCAGTCAGCTTGCGCCCAAGACAAACCTACTCGAGTCATGACGCAGAGTCATATTAGTTTTATTTACTACTGTCTGCAGGTGGGGAAGCTCGTATTTTTTTATCACGGGTTGCACTGGCCAAACTCTCTCTGTTACATCAAGGGCAACTGCTCAATTTCATTTTCACCCTGCCCTGACTAATACAGAAAGGCAGATGATATCTGATCCAATGATCATTGCTTATATATGGGACGGCATGAGGTACGTTGTTTTGATTGATTGTGTAACCAGCCGATAGGCCACCCTTGGCAGGCTGGCTGACACAGTCAAAAATAAATTAACATAGGTAGGGAGTTGGCCTTGGAGTCGGAGGAAGGCGCCTGATAACTACATACATACACTATATATATATATATATTCTGTACTTGTAAACTACTGTGAGTCAAGCGAGCATTCTGAAAATGCAACCTATATTCTCCTCAGGTTTGCTACTCTGGAGCGGTTTCTTTTACATTTTCTTCAAACTAAGACTCTTCATCCAGTGACAGTCTCCACCTATGCTATCTATGATGAATACCATCCAGGCATCCATCCATTCAAAGTAAATGTCTATTATTCTTCTTAATCTCTCAACAAACCTTAGTTTGTTTCACCAACAACAAACATGTATTCCTTTTTTCAAACCACCACCCTTGCATCCTTCCTTGCTTGCCTTGGCTTTGAGTTTGACCCAAACACCAAAGAGGATTCTTGCTATCCACCCATACAGTTTCACCCACCCAGGCAGGCATCTTTTCTTTCACCTTCCACCCATCCTTCAACCACCCATGCATCTGATTCCTATCACCTATACATACTTCCCACATATCCTTCTCTACCAGTCATATTACATCTTGCCTGTCCTTCCTCTCCTTCCATCCTTCTTTCCCTTTTCGTTCAGCACATCCATCAAGGTCATCTGATCTGACTTTTAGTCTTCTCCATAAAATTCTCACAGCTGAGTTGAAGTCAGATAGAAGAGGTCAATGGTTACTCAACTCTGGCTGCTAATGCTATTGCTAATGCTAAGTAATGGGTGTCTTCTTCAACCGCTGTTCACTGCAACTTCATACTTACTAAGTCTCAACAGTACAGTGAGTGTACACCCTTGCAGCGAGTGTAATACCACCGCCCGCCATTGCTGCTGGCTCTCCCCCTGTAGCTCCTGCAAATGGCGCATCTCCTGCTCCCTTCAAAATAGCTGCATCACCACTTGCCAAAGCACGGTGGTCGGTAGTACGCCTAGAAAAAACATTACACATTTTTTAGATGCCATATACACCTCCCCCTATGTATTCCTTTTCCCTAAAAAGATTGCAAAAAAAGTTAATACATACATAGACAACATACATCACTAGTACAAATCAGGTACTAGAGTAGAGTAGACACTAGTAGTGTTATATGGTCCCTAGAGTCAGTCTAGTCTGCTCTTTGCTAACTTAGCCTGAGACATCTAACTATTTTGGCTTGGTGTCTTTTGCACACGTTACCTCGCAGCTTGTTGTGTAAGATGCCTTTGAGCCCACATGAGCTCATACTTCTACTATCTGAGCGCTGCGTACAAGTTCGAAAAACAAGCCACTTTTTTATGGAGTTCTGGTCAGTCCGCATTGCTTAGCCATAACAGGCTACATATTTTGGCATGACTGAGTAATTCTTGCTTTATACTAACGCACCCCATTTTTTCATAACAGACGGAAGATTTCCTTCTACGAACCAGAGCTCTGCAGAGCTTATGATGAAACCAGTACTTCTAGGTTTGAAGGTAAATTGTCCAGGAGAATTCGCTCAGAGATCTTTTGTCTTCTATGGGCTTGTAGTTGTATCAATGTTTATTGTTTTAATCTTATGCATTTTGATGTTGGTGCTGACTCGTATACTGCATTATAGAACAACGTACAGTGCTTGTTAGTTGGAAATAAACCTTTTGCACTTACATAGACTCTGTGGTATTTGGTGTGGACTTTCACGAGTGAAAGGGTGGGCATTGCTTCTGCGACTCTGAGATGTTGGGAGTGTTATGTTCTGGGTTTTCTAATCATTGGATATCTTCGGGGGTTTTGGGGAGCTAATGAGACACTATAGCTAGTCGATCACTAATGTCCTGTTTTCTTGTGCATAGTTCTGAATGTGCAGAGTCTCTAAAACAGTAGTAATATGTAGTAGCCTATGAAAAATAGTAAAATATCTGGTTGGGTATTTTGTTGGTGGGAATTGTCAAAAAGCCTCAAGATTTAGAAGACTAGACGAGGACAACCCAAAGGACTGGACTCAGTGGTTGGAGCTATTGGTGAATATGAGTTTTATTTAAAACCTTTTAAATAAAGAGTGGCCAACTGGGCAAGCTTAGCTACAGACAGACTAATAGTAGTAGTACAGAGAGTCATAGCAGAGGCAGTTAGAGGAAGGGATAACAAGAATTTAGAAACAGATAGTCTAGATCGTAGAAGATTTTGTAAAAAATAGAATTAGGAAACTGAAATAATGGTTCAGAGATAAAAGGTGGGGTAAAAGTTAGGGAAATATATATATTAATATTAACCACTGGAGAACTTACTGGGGCCAGCAGCAGAGCCCTCGGTAGAGAAGCAGTCCCGGCCCTGGGAGTCATCTTGTTCTGTTCCCGCCGACTCTGACCCCGTCTACTTGCCCCTCAATGCTGATCATTTAAAGTATAATAAAGAAAGAGACAAACATTAATGATTGGTGTGAAACAAAAAAAATATTTTTAAAAAACGCTCAAGAAACATATTTGGAAACAAGAATTGCAATAAAATTGACCTATCTAATCTGATCAACTAGTAGTATTGCAGGATTCACGGACTGTCTACCTATTATTTATGAACACTAATCCAGTGTTCTATTCTGATTTCAGAATACATACTAAGCCTAAGTACCACCTGACCTAGCCCACCTATTCCAGATGGGCCAATTGTTCACTAAGTCTGCATTTCCATTTATTTTAGCCCCAAAAATGCATAGATGGAGGACACATGCATACATTTTTGCATGCATCCAATTGTTGGTTGGTTGCTGCTGATGTTCTGCTAGTGATAAGCCCATTACCACTCACTAAACAAACTACAAAAGATTCTACTAAGGACTGGGTTGAGCAGCACTCAGCAGCCCATGACGTGACAGAGGATGCGCCACGCAGACCACTAAAAATACTGATAAGTAACTAAACCTATCAATCCACCACTATCTCTTCTTTGTAGCAGGAGGACAAAGGAAGGACTAGAGTCTCTCTAGCATTACCTAACTTAAGTTCTCTAACGTAAACTCTTCAATAATCAGGCCAAGCGAGCACAAAGTTGAAAACAAGTAAGATTAGTAGTGCCGAGCACTTGTGTCATAACAATCACAGAAGATTTTTAAACATAATTTACCTACAATGTAAGCAGCAGCATTCTTGCTGATCAGAAAAAAATATATATTTGCAATATATAACACAGTGGAGAAGAACACAAAGTAGTAATATGCAATAGCTACTCACCAAGCCCGGTACCTCCACTCCTAGCAGGTCCAGCAGGTCCTGCTCCTGGTCCAGGATATCAGACCACCGGTGTGTCAGCTGGGTATCGGTATGCTGGAAAACAGAGCAGCGGAACACTACCAGGTATGCCTTTCTCCACCACTGGCGATGTTCCTCGAGCCGCACCCAGGCCCAAGCCTGCCGCCTGCTGCTAGGGTTAAGGGGAGGCGGCGCTGCACAAAAAAACAAGTGTGGTCACCTTCGCCTCGCTAAAGATGTCCCGAGCCGGCACCCCTTGTGGGCGCCGCCTTTCCCAGCTGATCGCGGCTGGGGGTATGGGCCTTGCCCTTTCCCTTGTTGTCCTTGCTCTTTCCCTTGGCCATGGTTCTGGGACTCGGGTGGAAAAGAAAAGGGAGGAATTAGAAAAGTAAGTAAAAGAAATGAAAAAAGCAAGGTATAGAAAAAGAGTGAAATGTAGTAAAAAAAGTCACAAAAAAGTAAAACAAAACTCAAAATATAGAATCAGGAAGATAGAGAGATAGATAATAAATACGAAAAATAAAAAAAGTGTACAGAAACAAGTATTGCAAAGATAGAGGGAGGATAGAACAGCAGGCCCAGAACCATAGCAATAGAGTGAAAAACAAGATGGCCGTGCCAGTTGCGACTGCATGGAGAAGTTCACGTGATATTTCCCACCCGAGTACGTAAAAAGCATTGCGAACACGTAATACATGTTCCTGAACAGGAAATACTCATCGTGAACATGCAGGAGCACGCAGTATGCGACCTGAAACAGCAAGAAGCATCGCGTACGGGCGGTACAAGTGAAAAACAAGTTGGCCGCGGCCATTGGCGACCTCATGGGCAAGTTTGCAAGATATTTACCCCATGAGCACGTAAAAAGTGTTCCCGAACAGGACAAACGCATCGAGAATGGGCGCAACAAGCAATTCCACATAGCTTGCGGAGATTTTTTACTGTTTCACAGAACTTTGCATAACGCGACTACGCAAATTCCGCACACCCTTAGATAATATCATCACCTACTACTAAACCTGCATCACTAACAGCTTCACTTATAACACCTGTAATATGTTGCTTTATGCATATGACAAGAACTACATCAAGTGCAGAGGTGCAAGCACCACAGAAACAGCAAATGTCAACAACAATGACACCTTAAAATATGGTACAGGGCAATTTAAATGAATCAACAGAGATCTGCTTGGATCATAATTAATTGACATATTGGTGTGGGAAGAAGGAACTTCAGCCAGAATTAAGCAGGCTAAAATAAAGTATCTAGAATGTCTTGTAGCCAGAGTAACTTCTGAGTGCCTGTACCCTACTGCTGAGTTCCACATTAAGATCCACTCTTCATACAACATCCTTCGCACAATTAATTGCAAAGTTGCAAGGAGGTGTAAAAACGGGCGTGACCTTGAACCACCTCTCTGTAATGCAGCTCTGTGCACTTACTAGAGGTACCTGGTAGGCTAGTTGGCCCCAGGGACCCTCAGGATTAGAGGGGACTTAATCGCACCAGGGGGGCACATTTGCACACTTGTTATGTCTGGTCTCGCCCCCTCCCTACACCACTGCGCATCAGTATTCAAGGGGAGAGAGGGCCATATGTATGAAGCTAATTTGTGCTCGCAAATGCTGAAATTTGCAGAATTTCAGCGTCTGCAATTGCAAATTAGTAGTGTGCAAAGTAGCATACAAATTTTGCGATTCTGTATTTTGCGATTGCTTTTAATGCCTTAAATGCAATTTCAGAAGCACAAAAGAAAGTGCAATTTGGCCTTAAGGAATCGCACATTACCACCAATTTCAAGAAGGTGGTAAATTGCGATTTCTCCTAAAAATGCACTATTTTAAATGTTTTAAAGTGCCATGTGGCCCACATACATGCCCTTAGGGCATGTATGTGTGCCACTTGTGCACACAAACACATTTCAGGGGTGCAACAGGGTGTCCTTTTGACACCCTGCCACCCTTGAAGTTGCATTCTCAATTTGCGATTCTCTAATTGCTAATCGCAAATTGAGAAGGCCTTCTCATTTATTCCTATGGGCCTCCTAGCCCATAAGAATGAATGGGAAGGTATTCCTTATTTGCGAATCTCAATATGCGATTTGCCAAATAGGAATATGTGGGATTCACAAAATTATTAGGAAATACTACATACATTGCATTTTGCGATTCTCAAATTGCAATTTACTGAAAATCGCAATTGAAGAATCGCAATATTTTATGGGAGGGGCTGCGTGGCCCCCCTTCCCTGGGCTGCTTTTGACCCCGGGTACCCCATCACCCGGGGACTGGCCTGTTTTAAAAAATTATTTTTTTATATTTTTCCAGGGAGGGAGGATGCATGGCACCCCTCCCCTGGGCCATTTCTGGCTCCGTGGACTCGAAAGCCCAGCCATTGTTTTTTAAAAATGTAAGCGGAGGGGTTGTGTGGCCCCCCTCTCAGGCCACTCCTAGCCCTGGAGACCCCATCCTTCGGGGCGGGCCCTTTCCGTTGGGGACCGTGGGGAAATCCCCAATGCCCCCACGGTCCTGCCGGCTCCCTGCCTCCTACGGGAGCCGGAATTGCTTTAGAGCAATGGGAGCTGCTAACATCCAACTCCCCTTGCTCAAAAGTGATCCTGCTTTGCTTCATTGAAACAAGAGCAGGTTTTCCGCTCCAGCCCTGCCATAGCAAACAGCAATGCCCCGGGGGTGTGTACCCGGGACATTGCAGGAGCCGGCCCTGTGGGGTGGGGGTCCCCAGGGCCATCAAAGGCTCCAGAAAGGGGGCCACGCTTCATTATGTTTTATTTTAACTGCAGGATTCGCGACCCTAATGTGAATTCTGCCATTTAAAAAAACGGGTAGCTAAACAAAAGTTGTTGTAGCCAGTTTTACTCATGCACATTCTGCCACTGTACTTTTTCTCACCACACTAGGCTCACATAGGGTTTTAGAACACCCACCTCAATCCGACAAAAACATCCCTGAGCTCCTCCTTTGCAGCAAGTGGGTTTGAAGCCTGCGTAAAGACTAGGTCTCTCACCCGAGGTGGTACCCCTATGATGAAGCATGACATCAACGATGACCAGCTCCATAGTAGGAGAGGTTATTCCAGGGTGAAGATGTGCCAGTAAGCAGAGCAGCTACAGCTACAGTGCCCGCCTAGGAAGCTTAGGCTCCCAGCATATGAACGAGCTTCTTCATAAGTGCCTTCTCCTCTTCTCCATTTCCACACTCCTTTCATATATATAAAACATATTTAATCTTTACAGAAACATATAGTTACTGGATGATGTCATTTGAGACGTCATCAGTGATGTCATCAGTGAAGTCACTGACCATGTCATGAATGATGTAATATGTGATATCATCGGCAGTGCATTGCGGGGGCACGAGTTATGGTTAGCTCGACTAACTATAATGGGCGAATTTCTATGGTTTTGTAATAGTGAAATGTCAAACTAACTATAACATCTCTGAAACCTATGTTTTTTTTCAGTGAATTTTTATGGTTTTTTAAAGGCTAATTTCTAACTATACCATCCCTGAAACCTACGGTTTTGTTAGTAAATTTCAAAGGTTTTTTAAATGATCATTTATAACTATAACTATAAGAAGCACGAGAAGTGCAGAAAGAAACATGAGAGGCACGGAAAGAACCAAGAGAGTTGCAAAAAGAAGAGAGTGGGATACAGAAAGAAGAAGAAAGGTGCAGAAAGAGACAAGAGAGGTGCAGAAAGAGGCAGGAGAGGTCCAGAAAAAGGAAGTAAAGGTGCAGAAAGAAACAAGAGAAACACAGAAAGAAGCTAGAGGTACAGAAAGAAGCAAGAGAGGTATAGAAAGAAGAGAGTGAGGTATAGAAAGAGGCAAGAGAGGTGCAGAAAGAGGCAAGAGGGGTAAAGAAAGAGGAAAGAGAGGTGCAGAAAGAGGCAAGAGAGGTACAGAAAGAGGCAAGCGAGGTGTAGAAAGAGACAAGACTGGTGCAAAAAGAGCCAAGAGATGTGCAGAAAGAGGCAAGATAGGTGCAGAAAGAGGCAAGAGGGGTGCAGAAAGAAGAGTGAGCTGCAGTAAGAGGGAAGAGAGGTGTAGAAAGAGGCAGGAGAGGTGCAGAAAGAAGAGAATGAGCTGCAGACAGAGGCAAGAGAGGTACAGAAAGAGGCAAGAGAAGAACAGAGAGTCGAGAGGTACAGAAAGAGACAGAAAGGCACAGAAAGCGGCAAGAGAGGTGCAGGAAGAAGCAAGAGAAATGCAGAAAGAGGCAAGAGAGGTGCAGAAAGAAGAGAGTGAGCTGCAGAAAGAGGCAACAGAGGTGCAGAAAGAGGCGACAGAGGTGCAGAAGGAAGAAAGTGAGCTGCAGAAATAAGCAAGAGAAATGTGGACAGAGGCGAGATGTGCATAAAGAGGCAAGAGAGGTGCAGAAAGAGGCAAGAGAGGTGCAGAAAGAAGAGAGGTGCAGAAAGAGGCAAGAGTGGTACAGAAAGAGGCAAGAGAGTTATAGAAAGAGGCAAGAGTGGTTCAGAAGGAGGCAAGAGAGATACAGAAAGAGGCAAGAGAGTTATAGAAAGATGCAAGAGAGTTATAGAAAGAGGCAAGAGTAGTGCAGAAACAGGCAAGAGAGGTCTAGAAAGAGGCAAGAGAGGTGCAGAAAGAGGCAAGAGGGGTGCAGAAAGAATAGAGTGAGCTGCAGAAAGAGGGAAGAGAGGTGTAGAAAGATGCAGGAGAGGTGCAGAAAGAAGAGAATGAGCTGTAGTAAGAGGCAAGAGAGGTATAGAAAGAGGAAAGAGAGGTGCAGAAAGAAGCAAGAGAGGTATAGAAAGAAGAGAGTGAGGTACAGAAAGATGCAAGAGAGGTGCTGAAAGAGGCCCAAGAGGTACAGAAAGAGGCAAGAGTGGAGCAGAAAGCCAAGAGAGGCACAGATAGAGGCAAGAGAGGTGGAGAAAGAGGAAAGAGAGGTGCAGAAAGAGGCAAGAGAGGTACAGAAAGAGGCAAGAGAGGTGTAGGAAGAGACAAGACTAGTGCAGAAAGAAGCAAAAGATGTGCAGAAAGAGGCAAGAGAGATGCAGAAAGAGGCAAGAGGGGTGCAGAAAGAAGAGAGTGAGCTGCAGAAAGAAGCAAGAGCGTTGCAAAAAGAAGAGAGTGGGGTCCAGAAAAAATAAGAAAGGTGCAGAAAGAGACAAGAGAGGTGCAGAAAGAGGAAGAAAGGTACAGAAATAGGCCAGAAAAATACAGAAAAATGAAGTAAGGTACAGAAAGAAGCAAGAGAAGCCCAGAAAGAAGCAAGAGAGGTATAGAAAGAGGCAAAAGAGTTGCAGAAAGAGAAAGAAAGGCACAGAAAGAGGCAAGAGAGGTGCAGGAAAAAGTAAGAGAAGTGCATGAAGAAGTAAGAGAAGTACAGAAAGAGGCAGGAGAGGTGCAGAAAGAAAAGAAGAGAGCTGCAGAAAGAGGCAAGAGAGGTGCAGAAAGAGGGAAGAGAGGTGCAGAAAGAAGAAAGTGAGCTGTAGAAATAAGCAAGAGAAGTACGGACAGAGGCAAGAGATGTGCATAGAGGCCAAAGAGGTGCAGAAAGAGGTAAGAGAGGTGCAGAAAGAAGAGAGGTACAGAAAGAGGCAAGAGTGGTACAGAAAGAGGCAAGAGAGTTATAGAAAGAGGCAAGAGTGGTGCAGAAAGAAGCAAGAGATGTGCACAAAGAGGCCAGCTTTTCCTGAGACCCCAAAATTGTGTATAGTCAGATGCCTCAAGGCCTATGAGGACATCATTTTGGAGGTGCGGCCTCAGGGAGAACTACAACTTCTGAGTGCCCCTAAGAAGCCATTCAAGGCTGTGTCATCCCTACCATTGCTAGGTGGGTTAGATGGATTATGACAGAGGCCGGCATCAATATTAGCGAGTTTGGGGCTCACTCTGCCAGAGGGGCTATGGCTTCCAAGGCTGTCCAGGTGGGGGGCAGATTCAAAGATATCATGAATGCGGCAGATTGGTCTTCTGATTCCACGTTCAAAACGTGTTATTTCAAGCCAATCCATGGGGCAATGCTTTGGTGGTAAGTAAGCTTTAAAAATGCATAATTCTCGTCTCCGGTCCTGCCATAGACACAAAGAAAATTTTCCATTCTATTAGGATGCGGAGGCGAGGATTATCCCCCCCGGGCATACTCTTCCGTTGCCTCCCGCCTTTGAAGGTTTTGCGACTCTGACCATTGATTAAATTATAGAGGTCGTATCGAGTTTTTCGGCTTATCAGGGATTAATGTACTATATTCATGCAACAGTTATTCTTCTGTGCTTTGTATTAATAATGTATTGATACTACCGTTGTTATCTATTCCCGGTATGGTTTGCTTATTCTTGAAATGTATTTCAGTATGCTGATATGTTTCTGTATTCATTATAACCAGTGTTTAGTTGCATATACAATTCCTTAGGTATTGAATGTTTTGGCCTTTCAATGAGATCCGTTTATGGGAAAGGTAGTAACTTTTTACACTTTCATCCTAGGATCGGACTCCAAAGTGGATTAATTACCATTGGGCTTCACTTCCTTAAGCGCAGAAAGAGGAAGGACTACTCTGCTGGTTACAATATATGGACTGTCAGAATGGGCCTTGATTGGACTGTTGGTGACCATGGTGAACAGTGCCTCCATCTATGGATTTAAACTTCAACTCCCACAATGCTATAAGACACTGTTGCATCTGGACAGCCAATCGAGGGGTGTGTCATGGTTAATTAAGGCAGCTTGTGGGAGTATGCATGCAATCTTCGTTTTCAAACCTCTGATGAAGAAGGATTTCGAAACGCATTAGGCGATACGAAGGAACTGCTTACATTTTTCCTGTGGTTGTGTGCCGTTCATACAAGTGATTAATTAAAAGTTAAGGTTTTAACCTTCCCTGCCTGCGTGCTTCCTAAGTATGTATGTATATATGTATGTATGTGTCTTGTAAAGCGCACTGCTGCCCTGAGGCGTCGTGGCGCTGTAGACCGCTGGGGAACCCGTCCTGGCTATCCCTGTGAGATGGTCCCTACTGGGTATCTCCAAGGTGAAACCAGGCATCCCCGGCGAATGTGGGGGGCCGTTGTAGGGATGAGGCAAGCTAATGCCCAGAGTTGCTGAGTGCGATCCCTGGTTAGAGTAGGCACCGAGGTGAGAATTATCGAATCCGATGACCCTGGTCCACGACCCTGCTGCGTCGGGAATTGAACCCTGGTCCCGGGCCTTTCTCTGCTTCCGGGTCTGCCACCTCTAACCAGTGAGCCACACCACTCCACATAAGTGAGTGCAAAACCCAGAAGCAGAATATATATATATATATATATATATATATATATATATATATATATATATATATATATATATATTACCTACTGGCGGTCGCCAGTAGGTATATATAGTTAGGATTTTTTCTCTATGGGATTTTTGAAAATTCTATGTCTAATAACTTTGACGTTTGTGGACGGAATTGGCTGAAATTTTCAGGAAAATGGAACATTTTGTTTCTGAGCAGCCCCTGACAATTTGGGGGGGTTTCATCAAGGGGGGGCCGAGAAAAAAGGGGGGTCCCAAAACGCGTTTTTCCCATGTTAATTTCCATAGGGCGGTTGGCCTCACTTTTAGCTCGAACGGCTGAATGGATTTGCACGAAACTTGGCAAAATTGTAGGGACTGTTAGCCCGATGTGCCTTTGCTAGGTCTCAATATATGTGCTCCAGTGGATTTTGAGTAATTTAGGTTCAAAAAAAGATATATATCTGGGCGGAGCCTAACCACACATCTGATCTGATTGGCTGTCAGCACTTCATCCAAGAAGTGTTGGCAGCCATCTTGGGACCAATATACATGGTAGCACCTCATTGAAAAGCATTGTGGTTAATAGAGGGTTTTAGGACTTTAGTTACATTATAAATCATTTGTTGATGGTACCATACTCGTTTTAGGAATTGTGGTGGGTTCTAAGGTGATTTTACCATGTGAAAAAACCTTCTGCTGTGATATCATGAATATTGTTTGAAAGAAAACTAATATCTCATGATTTTCCCACAGTGGTTTGGAAGGGGATCTATAAGCTAAACTGAAAGCATATTTTCTGTAAATTCACATTATCTTTCTCAGTCATGTGAAAATGAAGTCTGACATTCTCAGTAAAACATGTACATCCAACAAGGACAGAGACTGTCAGTTGATTCCTTTGTGTTCTACTGCAGCCTCCTAGAGTGTTCTAAAGAACAACTAGAGCGCTAACAGTCCTACTTATTACAAAGGTATGGCACACCTGAAGCCATCTTGATTGGAATAAAGTGGTAACTCTTAAAACATTTAATTTAAAAAGAAACAACATGAGGGGGTATATTTTGCCATAGAAAGTATGATTAGTGCTGCAGAATGAAAAATTAGGGCACATTTTGAGTGACTTCTCAAATCCTTTTCTATTTCATTAAAACATTCTGACATGCAGTCTCCCAAAATGGCCACCAGAGACAAAAGAGCCCAAATGTAGCCCAAATATCACCCAGATGTAGCCCAAGTATAGCCCAATGACAGAATGTCCCAGAGTGTTCTAAAGAACAACTAGAGCGCTAACAGTCCTACTTATTACAAAGGTATGGCACACCTGAAGCCATCTTGATTGGAATAAAGTGGTAACTCTTAAAACATTTAATTTAAAAAGAAACAACATGAGGGGGTATATTTTGCCATAGAAAGTATGATTAGTGCTGCAGAATGAAAAATTAGGGCACATTTTGAGTGACTTCTCAAATCCTTTTCTATTTCATTAAAACATTCTGACATGCAGTCTCCCAAAATGGCCACCAGAGACAAAAGAGCCCAAATGTAGCCCAAATATCACCCAGATGTAGCCCAAGTATAGCCCAATGACAGAATGTCCCAGAGTGTTCTAAAGAACAACTAGAGCGCTAACAGTCCTACTTATTACAAAGGTATAGCACACCTGGAGCCATCGTGATGGGAATGAAGTGGTAACTCTTAAAACATTTAATTTAAAAAGGAACAAAATGAGGGGGTATATTATGCAATAGAAGGTATTATTAGTGCTGCAGAAAGAAAAATTAGGGCACATTTTGAGTGACTTTTCAAATCCTCTTCTATTTCATTAAAAAATTCTGACATGCAGTCTCCCAAAATGGCCACCAGAGACAAAAGAGCCCAAATGTAGCCCAAATATCACCCAGATGTAGCCCAAGTATAGCCCAATGACAGAATGTCCCAGAGTGTTCTAAAGAACAACTAGAGCGCTAACAGTCCTACTTATTACAAAGGTATGGCACACCTGAAGCCATCTTGATTGGAATAAAGTGGTAACTCTTAAAACATTTAATTTAAAAAGGAACAAAATGAGGGGGTATATTTTGCCATATGAATTATGATTAGTGCTGCAGAAAGAAAAATTAGGGCACATTTTGAGTGACTTCTCAAACCCTCTTCAATTTCATTAAAAAATTCTGACATACAGTCTCCCAAGATGGCCACCAGAGACAAAAGAGCCTAAATGTAGCCCAAATATCACCCAGATGTACCCCAAGTATAGCCCAATGACAGAATGTCCCAGAGTGTTCTAAAGAACAACTAGAGCGCTAACAGTCTTACTTATGACAAAAGTATGGCACACCAGAAGCCATCTTGATTGGAATGAAGTGGTAAGTCTGAAAACACTCAATTTAAAAAGGAACAACATGAGGGGGTTAATTTTGCCATAGAAAGTATGATTAGTGCTTCAGAAAGAAAAATTAGGGATCATTTTGAGTGACTTCTCAAATCCTCTTCTATTTCATTAAAAAAATTCTGACATGCAGACTGAAACATGCACTTTGAATACCAGCAGCAGACGTCCCTGGTTAGCAGTAGCTTTACTACAGTGATCTAATGTGCAACTAGAGTGCTAACATTCAGAATTTATGGCAAATGTGTGACACATCTGAATGCCTTCTTGATGGAACCAAAGTAAACAAGCATTGAAAATGCAATAGATCTCGCCCTCGTTTAAGTTAAAGCCATTCTGTTTGTAATGATGTGGCCTTTTAGCTTTGCTTTTATTAGTGTTTTTTCAACTTTCATGTAAATAACATGCATCTGTATGCATATAAGTATATGTATGCATGCATTTATGTTTGTATTTATATAGATATACAGATGATATATGTTTATATATGTATGTATATATATATATTCACTGAAAAAACCATAGGCTATAGACCATATATAGTTAGGAATTAGCATTTACAAAACCTTGAAAATTCACTGAAAAAACCATAGGTTATAGACCATATATAGTTACGAATTAGCATTTACAAAACCTTGAAAATTCACTGAAAAAACCATAGGTTATAGACCATATATAGTTAGGAATTTGCATTTTCAAAACCTTATTTTACTCACACAAAACCATTGAAATTCCATATATAGTTAGTTGCACTAACTATATATCGCGCACCCGCAATCCACTGCTGATGATGTCACATATTACATCATTCATGACATGGTCAGTGACATCACTGATGACATCACTGATGACATCTCAAATGACATCACTGATGACATCACTGATGACAACATCCAGTGACTGTATGTTTCTGTAAAGTTAAAATATGTCTTACATATTGAAGAATGAGTGGATGTATAAGTGTCTGGATGAAGGATTTAGTAGGTGCATGACTGACTGTATGAGTGAGTGATTAAATGTGTCTCACTGAGTGCATGGGTTAGTGACTAAACTGTCTTAATTTGTGCATCATTATGTCTGTTGTTCTGTAAACTGTTGCATGTGTTGATAAGTAGCTATATGAGTAACTATATGGGTTATTGATTGGTTGCCCAAGTATTTGTATGGGAGACTGAGTGTGTGTGTGGGTGGCTGGGAGGTGTATGACTCTGTGCATAGATGTGTGAGCAGTTGATTCACTAGATGTATGGTTTCAAAAGTGCATGTGGAAACAGCTGTATGGGCGGTTGACTGTGTGCATGAGTGTATTGGTGAGTGAATGGATATCTCAGTGCTACATGTCAAAGTAAGTACATATGTAAAACACAGTACATGTGAGAGTTGACATATATAAACAACTGTGCATAAGAGCCAGTGAATGTGTGAGTGGCTGTATGGATCATTGTGAACTTGTATCAGGGATTGTATAAGAGAGTAAATATGTGTTAGTATATGTTTGAATAAGTAAAGTTTGTATAACTGTATAGTTGAGGAAATGGAGGTGTGATTGATTCTTTGCATGACTGACTAGGTGTGTGAGTAACTCCATGGATGAGTGACAGTCTGTGAGTGTCTGTTTACACTGATTGTATCTAAGGTTATATTAGAGTCTGAAGAGGTTCATCGTATTATCACATGAATGATATCATCAGTGATGTGATCAGTAATGTCAAATGAGATGTCATCAGTGATGTCATCAGAGATGTCATTTGAGATGTCATCAGTGATGTCATTTGAGATGTCATCAGTGATGTCATCAGTGATGTCACTGACCATGTCATGAATGATGTAATATGTGACATCATCAGCAGTGGATTGCGGGTGCGCGATATATAGTTAGTGCAACTAACTATATATGAAATTTCAATGGTTTTGTGTGAGTAAAATAAGGTTTTGAAAATGCGAATTCCTAACTATATATGGTCTATAACCTATGGTTTTTTCAGTGAATATATATATATACACATATATATATATATATATATATATATATTTATATTTATATATCTCAAAAAGCAAAGGTGCCTGGTGTAGAGGAAGCCCACAACAGGTAAGTTATTTGCCAAAAATCTTTATTTGGCGGGAACAACAAGGATTAAAGCTCGCCATCACAGGAGTAATGTCCAAGCCGCCTGACGCGTTTCGTGTATGTCCACTTCTTCAGAGGCGATGGATTAATGAACTATCCGGCACGGCAATTTCAGGCACTTTTAAATTGACTTCGTACTTCGCCTCCGTGGGCGTGGCCACACACCGTGGCATGACGGTACTTGCAGTGCCAAATTCTTTCAGCAGTGAGCTGTCGTTGCCCCATTTCCACAGTGTTTGTAATGAAACCGCAGTGGATGGTGCAGCAGAGCTTGCTTCTTTGCTGACACTGAGTATCTCCAACCAAAAGGCACCCGTCCCTTCAACAGCGGCGTTGGTTGGCGTCGCTGCAGGGGTGCTTGGAAGCACTGGTGCTCCCTCCGCGGCTCTTCCTCAGCAGGCACCTTCTTTGATGGATATATATATATATATATATATATATATATATATATATATATATATATATATACATATATATATATATATATATATATATATATATATATATATATATATATATATATATATATATATATATATATATATAAACAAGGTCCTGCAATGTGACTCCTCACACATCCATCAGGTACAGATCTCCATAACACCAAGAAGTTAATTCAAAAGTGGCTTTATTCTTCCCTCGCCATCGGCATGACGCGTTTCGGCCGTCAAAAAACGGCCTTGATCACATGGCTTCAAATGACCAATGGGGGTGTTTATATACTGTGCTCATAAAAGTAGAAACAATAACATCGGGTCACATGGGTAAGGGACATAGAAAAAATACTTGTCTGCACATATGCACTGAGTACAAGCTCAATCAAACAAATTATAATATATATACACACATGAGCTCCTTCTAAACAATGTAAATTCATATTATTGAAAATATATCATCATAGATAAACATTGTAAATCCGATCGAATTTGCATATCGGAAAAATAAAGTGCAAGTGCATTATGGAGCTCAATGTGAACTGTGTAATGGTTTGGGAGTATGTACAAAGGAGTGCAAAAAATAGTCTCATTATTTATACTAAAATAGGAATTATACAAGTCATGACATGTGTGCGAATTACTGATATCATGTCCCTGAGTGATGAAAAAAAAACCATAGGATGTTATTGAAAAACAGTGCTCAAGTGCTCTAAAGTGCATGAAATACTCGCAGTGTGTACATATATGTAATGATTTGGTCCAAATCACAACAAAAGATGTCATGTATCATAATGTACCTGCGCTAGTGCTATCAACCAAACACAGTTAAAAACATTTATAAGGCATTGCCGCTGATGCTGTGAGTTCACTATAGCCATAGTGACTAAGTAACAACAATTAATGTTTCAATAGGGAAAACATTCTTTCGATAAGACTCAGACAGAAAATATATATACAAATGAACTGAAACTTGGTATGCTATGCATTTAGAAAAGGGAGAAACACTCCAAAAGAAAGAGTTACACAGGTCAGGGGAAAGGGAGGCATATAACAAGGTCCTTTTCAGATAATTGCATGACATATATATATATTACCTACTGGCGGTCGCCAGTAGGTATATATAGTTAGGATTTTTTCTCTATGAGACTTTTGAAAATTCTATGTCTAATAACTTTGGCGTTTGTGGACGGAATCGGCTGAAATTTTCAGGAAAATGGCACATTTTGTTTCTGAGCAGCCCCTGAAAATTTGGGGGGGTTTCGTCAAGGGGGGCCGAGAAAAAAGGGGGGTCCCAAAACGTGTTTTTAACATTGAGTTTTCCATAGGGCGTTTGGCCTCACTTTTTAGCTCGAACGGCTGAATGGATTTGCACGAAACTTGGCAAAATTGTAGGGACTGTTAGCCCGATGTGCCTTTGCTGGGTCTCAATATATGTGCTCCAGTGGATTTTGAGAAATTAACGTTTTAAAAAACAGATATATCTGTGACAGCGTCCCGGGTAGCGCTCCGGTTCGCGAACTTTTCGCGTAACGGAGCTTTGCGAAGCGAAGCTGATTGGCTCTCCGGTGTATGTCAACATTCTAAACAGTCCGGAGCGGCCGCCATCTTGTCTCTCGGTAGGATTGAGAGACAAGAGGAGGCCAAAACGAAGGGGCAAATGACAATAAGGGGGCATAGTAGATTCTCCCTGACCCCCTAGGTTTGATGTGGAGGCTTTAAAAGGGCCCCGCGGGGCAAAAAAAAAAACAAAAAACGTTTTTTTTCGTGGGGTGCGTCCGGTACGTGCACCGGAAAGCGGTCCGGGGAGCGTACTATAAGGAAACAAGAATGATTGACTTCTAGAATTCTAGCAATTTTTCATAAAGGGAAGGTAGTTCTTAAAAGAACTTTTTTTATTATTTTTGTTGTTTTTTATTTTTTTAATTATTTTTCTGAACATTTTTATACTTTTTTTGTACTTTTTGAACGGTTTTATATTTTTTGGGGTTTTTTTCAGGGGGAAGAAAGAAAAACAGGCATTAGAAACGGCTCAACAGGAGCAACAAAAAAAAAATCACTTTCTGGGGCGTTTTGAGCACTTGAGATTTTCAAATGCTCTGTTCATTAATGGAAAGCTCATTTCGCCGTAACAAAGCAAACCCCCACAATAAATGCACACCAGCTTGATATGTTGAAAATTAGTTTGACCATCTCCCTCGCCTCTGGTCCCGAAAGACTTTCATGGGATGAGGTGGTGGCCACAAG